>NW_018128283.1:510910-511186 GCF_001952655.1 Monopterus albus
TTGTCCCCTCCTTCTGCTGACACCCCCCCCCATGCAGCCTCCACCCCTCCCTCCATAGATTTGGAGCCCCGCCCCCCTCGACACAGAACACCCTATGACCGGGTGCGTGCCCCCTCTCAGCCCCGTCTTCTTGTTGTCAGGTCCTCCCTTGACTCTAGCAGCCAATCAGAGAGGAGGAAGAGATGGGCTGACAGAGGTCCAGAGGAGTTTGTGGGTGTGAATCACTGCTCTGCTGCAGTGCCTCTGGGCCGGCCTGTGTCACAGGACTTCTTGGAG
>NW_018128283.1:511196-511517 GCF_001952655.1 Monopterus albus
CGACGGACCATCGACAATACCTGGTTGTGCTGCCGCATCACCTGCTGGTGAAGATCTTCTCGCTGCTGCCCACACAGAGCCTCGCTGCGCTCAAGTGCACCTGCCACTACTTCAAATTTGTCATCGAGAACTACGGCGTGCGGCCCGCTGACTCACTCTGGGTGTCTGACCCCCGTTACTGTGATGACCCTTGCAAGCAGTGCAAGAAGCGTTATGGCCGCGGCGACGTGTCGCTGTGCCGCTGGCACCACAAACCATACTGCCAGGCGCTGCCGTATGGCCCCGGGTAATGGCTGTGTTGCCACGGGGCCCCCAGGGATG
>NW_018128283.1:511528-519091 GCF_001952655.1 Monopterus albus
ACCGCTGGGTGCCGGTGTTCCACAGCATCAACATGCCAATCTACAGGAGGAGCCATGACGACGACGGCTGAGAGGTCACATCAGCTGCTCCCGTGATGCAACGGCAGGTCTGATTTTCCTTAACGCTGAAGCTGCAGTTACCTGATGGTTTAGTATCCACTGATTGGATTGATTCTCTCAACGAGTCAGTGAATTGTTTTGTTGTCAAAAGTTATATAATTGGTTGAAATGATTATTTCCAGTACACAGTGACAGCAGCAGTGTTCAGGTAACTGTACCGTCTGTCAGGTCGGCACGTCTGAGGAGCTGGAGTCTGGGACTGTTCATCTTTATTTTTAATGACAAATAATCAGTTATTCAATGAAAAGTGTTGCAGCCCTAAATCTGACATGCTGTATTTAAAAGAAGGAAAACTAAAGGTAAACTCTGGTTTTTAAATTTGGTGCGTGGGCTGTGTGTCCAGCTGTGGACATGAAAGCCAGAGTTCACCTCTGAGGTTTTTAAACATCATGTTTCTGAGCAGCTCAGTTTGTTCTAAGAAAGTCTTTCATCTTCATGCACTCTGAGAACAGTGTGGCGCCCCCTGCTGCTCACCTGAGTTCTCCTTACATCAGCAGTTCGTTAACAGATCAGCCTCTGGTTAGTAACGGGGAGGAGTCCCTGCCAGGACTCTTCTCTGTCAGAGTATGCGGATAAACCCGCTGATGCGGGAAACTAAAGATCAAGTGGTATTTTCAGATCAAAGTCGACCAACCAGAGCGCACAAATTCATAAGTTTCACAGTCAGTCAGATCTGTGCAGAATCACATCTGAACGGATCAAAGTGACTGGAGAAAATCTAACTGGTCACATGTTCATTTGAAATCTGTGGAAGAAAAACATAAGTGATTCCATTTAAAGTCAGGTAACGGTAAAATGGAAATTGGCAAACAGCCAGTGTCACTAGTCTGCAGGTCAAACCAAACTCCACACAACCACGTAGCACATGGGAGCAGTGATCATGTGACCATATTGGTATCTACTGAGTTTCAATCCAGAAACGGCTGCTGAAAAACTCGAGCTCTGCTCTCGCTGTTTCCTGGGGCTTTAAGCAGGGCTACGCCCAGTGAGTATTTTCATTATTGATTGATCAGCTGATTACTCACTCATTTGGTCTGTAACATAAAACAGTGACACGATGTCATGGTTTCACTTTCTTACCACCATCATCTTTTCACTTTCAACATTTGATCACTTCAGTTGAAATAATTTTGTTGATGATGAACCTAGTGGCGGCTCTGCTTTCAGCTACCTCGCATGGTCTTCAGCAGCACAAGCTCAGTTGCCATTTCTTCTTTATTCGGAGCACGTTTTGTTCATGTTTATTCTTAACTTTTATTTTGTACATTTTGGTAGAAACTGAGTAAATCCAGTCTGCTGATTAAGACCACGGGCCCCTGACTGAAAGCTCCAGAATCGGTGAATAAGTGGAGCTTGAGTAGAGATGGTTTTGTGATGCACAGTTGGGTGTTTGAACTGAGGGGTTGATCCCTTTAAACTCTCCAGTTGGAAATTAGTTTGCAGGACAGGTTTTATTCTGAAGGGACTTAATTTGCAGAAAGCAAATATCTGTGATAGGTGACATCATCAAAACTGAGTTTCACTTGAAAACAAACTGAACACAGTGAATAGTACTGTCTTCTGTGGATGGACAGATTGTTTTTGCTCTAGTGCCATGTGTCCCAGTCCACAGGTGTGATCCTGCAGGTGTCACCAAATCCTCACCACCTCTTTTATTCCCATGCCCATCTCCTCAAATCAGTCACCAGAAAATTAGGCACCAGCAGTTGAGAATGGGTTCATGTTCATTTTGAAGACGTTACCTGTTCGAATGTTTCTGGTCTGACCAGGACTCAGCAGATCCATTCACACTAACAGTCATCCTTTTTTTTTTTTCCTGGTCTGGTGGGTGGGGGGGACTTCAGCGAGCGCCAGGACTAAACTAAATCCAGAGTGAACTATAGGTGCATGTTGTTTGGGTTTACGTTGTGCAGAATCAGTTTCTGAGAAGCGATTCTGTAATGGCTTGACCTTCTTCTTCTTCACCTTTAACAACACTTTATGTTCTAACTTAAATTTTCCTGGTGGGAAAAGAGAAAACATGGCCTTGACTGTTCTCGGAGATGATGCAATATGAAAGTAGAGATTATATAAAAAAAGAATATCAGAAGAAACTATGTCCTTCAGAGATATGTTTTTAAGGTGTGTTGGTTTGCGTCTGCTGGCTGTTGGAATTTTTTTCTGTTAAATGTTTTGCTTTAATAAAGTGCTTTCTCTATTGGTCTTGTTTAAAAAACACTGCACTTGTCATTTAATTCACAGATTCAGTCAGAAGAGTAATCTGTGTGCAAAATATTGCTAATGATTTAGGCTGAAAAGTCATTTGTGTGAAACTGATGCTGTTCATTTTCCTACTCACCTGTGCCCCAGGTGTTATGGATCATATTCTGTCACTTTAATCAGGTCAGACATATCACTCAGACTTCAGTCTCTGCAGACTTCTAAACAAAACTTTATTGTATACCTGCTTTGTCATTCGGGTGATTTTCATTGTGCTCACACTATGACATTATGCAGCTGTGGTGATGTCACGTGGACCCAGCGGTATCACACAGTGTCTCCAACAGCTGGAAGTAGTTGTACTTGATGTCGTACTCCATGTCGTACCAGAAGTTCACTGGAAAAACAAAACACTGACATTAAGTCAAACACGATGCACAGTGTCATAGCATGTTTGCGCAGTGTGTTTACTGCTGATTAAACAGACTGTGGCATGCTTTCAGGTGTAGTTTACCTGCAATGCAGCCATGTGACTGCTGGACGTGGTGGAACCACAGGGAGGGCAGGTACAGCATCTCTCCTGCCTTCACACTGCAGCAGACTGGTTGAGCTCTCCGGTACTGAGGGTACCGTTCTAGATCTGGGTCCAGAGGGTCCAGAGGGATCCATGGGACCTGGGGGGGAGGAGGGGAAGTGTAACAAGGAGAAGTGCACTGAGCACTGACATTAACAGACACCTGCGCTCACCTTCTCAGAGTTGCTCTGATCGACGACCTCGAACTCACCGTTGTCATGCTGATGGTAAACAGCTGGCTGATACACACCTGATATAGAGACAGTTATGGTTACTGCCAGTGGTTACTATAGTAACAGAGATGGATAATGGCGACTGTACTGGATGGTGCCGTGGGGTTGTTGCCAAGGGAAACCGTATCTGCTGTTGATCATAGAAGGTGGTTGTTATGGTTATTGTACAATGCACTGTGTGGTTACAAGGTTATCCTAATAGAATGGTTGCTGTGATTACCATAGGGATACAAGAAGGCTGCTATGGTTACTGTAGGGGATACAAAATGATTGCTATGGATACCATAGGGAAGAAGAGTGAGAACTGTGGTTACTGAAAGGGAAGGAGGATTGTTACTATGGTTACTGTAAGTGATGGAGAGTGGGAAGGCTGGTTACCATAGGGGATGAAGGGTCGATCTGTGGGCGGCAGCAGGATGAAGTTTTTCTCTCCAGAAATGACACAGTACAGATTCTCATAGTGATCTTTGTGCACTGAGACAGAAAAACAACCAGTTTATACACAACAAACACACAGTATGTGACAGATGTAAGGAGCTCGACTCTTACTGGAGGTGATGGCACTTGCTTCTCCGAGCCAGAAATTCACAGCATCAGGAAACTTTCCTAAAACAAAAAATGCAAGTCATGAAGAGGAAACTGTTGCTGCACAATAATAATAATAATAAACTTTATTTCTATAGCGCTCTCCAGCTCCAGGAGCACCAGAGTGCTGTACAGTAAAAACACACAAAACAATAACACTAGCAAAAAACAGGTAGGTGCAAACACAAATACTAACCATGACTAAAATTTTAACAGTAAAACCGGTTAGGTCTCAAAAGTAAGTTTTTAAGGCCGACGTAAAGGCCACTAGCTCACTTTCAGCCCTTAATTCTACCGGAAGAGCATTCCACAGTCTGGGGCCGTAGATAGAAAAAGATCAGTCGCCCCATTTTTTGTAGCAGGAGCGCGGCACCGCCAGCAACAAATGATCAGTGGAGCGAAGAGCTCTCCTTGGCACATAGACTGACAGCAGGTCAGATGGGTAGGATGGGGCGAGACCATGAATAGCCTTAAACACAAACAATAGGATCTTAAATTTAATTCCAAATTGGATCGGAAGCCAATGAAGAGAACGAAAAATCGGGGCGAAACAGGAGATATGGGCAAACCTGGAAGCATGGGATAGCAGCCGAGCTGCTGCATTTTGGACCAATTGTAATTTCTGAAGCAAAGTCTGGGGTACTCCTACATACAAGGCATTGCAATAATCTAACCGTGAAGTAATAAACACGTGAAGAGCCTTCTCCAGATCTCCATGTGACAAAAAAGGTTTAGCCTTCGTTAAGAGTCTTGGCTGAGAAAAACAAGACTTAACCACTGCCCTACTCTGTTTCTCAAAAGTAAAACCACCATCAAAAATTATTCCGAGGTTTTTCACCGTGTCAGATAGAGGGAAGACTGAGGTGCAGAGGTTGATTACATCTGGCAGCAGGTCAGAACTAAAGAGAATGTAATGATAGACAATGATAAACTATGAGTTTGAAACAGGGTACCAAAATACAACTTGTCCCTTTACTGTCAAATTATATTGTCTGTAAAAGTTATTTTCCATCCTAAAGGTGTAAAAGGTTTTTTTAAAGTGTTCACGTTGCAAACAATTCTGACTGCTTTTTGCCTGTTCCACACCTCAGGCTCTCTGATTACTGTTCATTGCTTCTGATTCCAGTCTACATTTCCATTAGGAGGCAAGCAAAGCCAAATGCAAAACTCATTAAAGGATGGCCATACCAGGCTCTGGCTCAGGTGCAGGAATGTTTTGAACAAACACTTTAGGACATATCTGATCAGATGGACTTGGAGGGCTACACAGAAACTACTGTATTTTCTTATATAAAAACTGTGCTGACAATGTCACGGTTGAGAAGCACATCTGGAGGAAGACTGTGGACGTTAGAGGCAGTAACTGCGCTCCGTGAAGCAGCTAGCCGCGGCTCAATGAGGCGTAAGCATCATCATGGAGCTCCGCTCCAACCGAGAGACGAACCACGGGATATAAAAGACAGTCTCTGTTGTCAATAACCGATCTCGAAAGTGCTCAGAAGCTTTTCCCAGATCTGAACCCCAGAGAAGTGTTTCTCCTGTGTGAAGCTAGTGTTCCAGAAAACCAAGAATGACGGGAACAGACGAGTTTATGTGGACCCAGAAGAACCCACGCCTCCGAAAAAGCTCAAGAGACGTAACGAACACGACTATGCCTCACGCTATCCTTCACCCTCCCCCTGTCTCGACCGTCCTCCGGCCCGCTGCGGACTCATTTCCCAGATCTGCGGGTATCTGCAGAAGAAGAACTTGACCTGTGCCCTGAACCGCCTACTGCATTTGTCCGGTTTCAAGGAGGCTCTGGTTAAAATCTGCTCCAAGATCATTTGCACCGAGGTAAGTTCTTTCTTTAAAGCCGAACTGCTGGGAGACAGCTATGCTCCCCCAAACAAACAAAGAAAGTTAAAATATTTAGAGAAATTGGGGTTTCAGATTAAAAGCACCACAGTCTGATTAGGCACTATTTACAAAGGTGCTTTTCCTGGTCTTATCTACATTGATAAAACGGTGAATTATCATCTTAGAAGTAACCTAAAACTAAACAATGAGGTGTACGTATGTTCTAGTATTTCTCTGCAGAAGCAACTTGGTTTATACACATCTGGTGATACTCATTTACTTATTGTTCTAACAAAATAAAGTATCACATGATAGTTTAAGGATCTTCTTGAATGGGCATAAAATCCAGGCCGTTCATGTGAGTTTGGCTGACATCCACTGGTGCCATTGTAAAAGTGGAATTTTTCAACTGTGCCAGGTTTTGTGGATATAATAAGGATAATAATAATCACCTTTATTTGGCCAAGTATGTTACACCCAAGGAATTTGTTTCCGGTACAGAACTGAGGCAGCCATCTGCGGCGCCAACTCAACTGATGGCTCTAACCATTGGGGGTAGCTTGGGGGTTCAGTATCTTGCCCAAGGACACTTCGACGTGTGGACTGCAGGCACCGAGAGTCGAACCTCCGACCCTCCGGTTGGGAGACTGCTCTACCCACTGATCCACAGTCGCATATCTTCCCTCCTGCTGCTGCACTGTGACCAGAGGATGTGGAGTAAAATACAGGGCATGAGGTTACTGCATGTTTGGGAATGTTCCTGTACAGGGACTCACTGTTTTACCTGACTGGGTGTAACCTACAAGCAGCCGGCCTGTGAAGCCACCACCGCAGTTAGTGATCAGCTGATCAAGGCTGGATTCCCCCTGGACCACAGTACCTGTTTGCTCTGACAGCTTGAGGCCAGTGTGTCTGCCGCATGTGATGTGTTGCTGGTTAACCAGTGCATTAACAACCCATGATGTTATTGTCGGTGCTACGCTACCTGTTGGAATTAATTTCACTACTTTGGGACTGTATGTGGTCATGTGGGGGAAGACGCAGCGACCACCAGTTTGATTTACCGACCTTAGAGCTACTTGGAAGGGAGCGATGTTTCCACTACTTGGTGGGATTAAACGGTAAGTTAAAAAAAAAAAACAAAAAAACACACTGCGTCTGTTAATACCTTGTTTCTGTAACGTTAGAGAGAATTGTTGTAAGGCTGGAGAAGTTACTATGTCTGCATTATGCCAGATAAAACATGGGGTTTCTCAACTACCCACTTTGTTTAGAGTGTTACACATCTCTTTTCATTGGTACATATAACGATGTTTACCTATCTATGGAGGAGACATTCAGATTAATTAATGCTGTTGTGGTTCATCCTGCTGTCCACTTTCATATTTCGTTGATCCTGCTGTCCACTTTCATGTTGTGGCTTGAACATGTATGGTGGGATTTGAGGTATTGTCACTGTTGAAAACATAGCTTATTTGTCAGTCTTTTGTTCCCCCATCGATGTGTTTCCTCTGCTCAAAACTCAGTTTCATGTAGTACCCCCCTCACTGGTTGTTAGGATAATGTTGGGATTCAGGTTTGGGAAAGAACATCTCAATGGGGAAATGGATTTTAACACAACACCGGCAGCAGGAGTTGTTCCAGTTCACAAAATATCCTCTTGTTTTTAGGAAGAGGTTCTTGGGTTTTATCATTCTGAAATAATTCTAAACTATTTGGAGTTATAAGGGGTACAAAGATAATCTAGAGGTAGCCAAGATTAAAAGACGGATTGCATGTCTCGCTGGATATTTTTAAGAGTCAGTCTCCTTGCTATCAGGAGGCTGTAAAAAAGGCAAAAACTCAATTCTTGTCTAACATTATAGCGACAAACAGTCGTAACCCGAGAGTACTTTTTAAAACTATACATTCTGTTGTTAATCCAGTTGGTGCAGTGCCCACTGAGGGTTCGCCTGTTATGTGCAACCAATTTCTAAGATATTTTAAGGATAAGGTTGGGGCTCTTAGGCATAA
>NW_018128284.1:0-218 GCF_001952655.1 Monopterus albus
AGAACGGAAGAAAATGGGAAAAAACGGCAGTAGAAAAAGCACAACACATAAGAACACGGACTGCACAAACGTGATAAAACAACGAAAAAGACTTTAGTTTGCTGTTTAGCTCCAGTCAACAAGCTCTTACATTGGTTTGCGAAATAAAACTATTGACCTCCAAATAAACGTTCAAACCATCAGTGAAGGCTCTACATATTTGACTGGAAGCTACACCT
>NW_018128284.1:433-580 GCF_001952655.1 Monopterus albus
ATGCGCCATGATAAATAAAAAATGCCCGGCCCTGATCAGGCATTTTACAGATGTTGTCAGCAGATAAGTGTCAGAGCACCTCAGTCTGATGTCACTCACTAACAGCTGTGGCCTCATGTTAGTAGAGAGAAAATTGTATGATCTATC
>NW_018128284.1:1084-25444 GCF_001952655.1 Monopterus albus
GCACCTGATTCCTAGATAACATGGGTGTGTTCTTCCCTTTGCTTCTTATGTGTGAGTGACTGTGGGTGCATGTGCACCTACAGTTTCTTTGGCACAATCCCACTGCCTCTGCCCAGCAGTTTGAAGCAGAGGACTCCTAGCAAAGACAGAAGGACTTTTGGGACCTGCAGCAGTATGAATTTTTCATTCACTTCCTTCCTCCAACTCTTACTCCCTCTCTGTCTCTCACTAGACCTCTCTCTCCCTGACAAGGATTGTGTCTTGCTCAGTCAGTGATGGCACACCTGGTACCCGTATAACCAGGGGGAGTAAACGCAAAGGTGTGCACACACACACTGGCACAGACATACACATTTGCTTTCGCACAAACACAGCATGTAGCCGGCGGATAGAGTAAACAGTTCCTAGACAATGATGCTTACTTTACAGTATTTTTTTCTTTTTACCACATCTTCTGCTTCTTCTCGGGGCCCCTGAGGGGCAAATGAAGGCAGAGAAATCTTTTCTGCAGAGGGAGTAATGGTAAATAGTCATACTTGTATAGCACTTTTACACTACTCAGCCATTCACCCATTCACACTCCCACACACACAGGTGACTTCACCGGGAGCAACTGGGGGTTCAGTGTCTTGCTCAAGGACACTTCAACATGTTTACTGGACAAGCCGGGAATCGAACCGCTAATCCTCCAGATAGGAAACAACCCGCTCTACCTCCTGAGCCACAGCCGCCCCCAGTGGCAGTGTTGGCAAGAGGAAAAAAAACAAGGCAGCAGGAGTAATACACACAGACATTGCACATATTTACACAAAGGGCACTACAGAGGAGAATGAAGATGAACACTCAGCATTACTGCATCAACATTCACTCAACCTAACCTAGTCAGTAAACTGCTCCCTTTGCACTGGTTTGTAGTTACTCTGTAGTCACTCAGATGGGTTAAGAAATATCTAGAAGGAAGAAGACATCTCAGGTTGAGCACTTACATCCTGTGTAAAATGAGATACACAGATAAGATGGGCAGATTAGAAGAATAAACAAGATGTAAAGAATCTTTTTTCCCACTTCTGTCAACCAGCTTACACTTCACTTCTGCATCCATGCACACAAAACAGACAAAACAATGGCTGGGCAAGACAACCTGACATGTCCTTTTCATAGGCCAGAAAATAGAGCTGTCATGTGGCAATGGCACCGTGAAGCCACTGAACCCGGACGGTTCTCTAGCAAAATTGCCTATCAGAAAGCATTTGAACCCTGACGCCTTGACATTTTAGATCTCAGCAGGTAACATGTCACCGTGGTGGGCTCTGCTTGGATGTATGGGATTTGGCAGGTTCTTTAGCTTCAGGTAATGTCAGCCATGCAGAGATGTTATGCTTTATGGAATGCGTTGTGTCAGGTGCTTCCGTGGTGGAGCTCTGCATGACGGTGGCTCCTCTTTTGGTGGTTGATGGGAGAAAGTGAAAATAAATGCCCCCACAGTCTCCGTACTCTCCTCGAACAGTTAGAATATTCCTTTGATCAATTATTGAACAAAGCTCGGTGAAAGTCACAAGTGCGTAGTTTGATTCATGGTGCCCAAGTGTATGGGAGTGTGTTTCTGTGGTAGACAAAGAGAATGTTAGTAACTAAGGGGCATACAGATAGGGAGAGAAAAAGGAGGAAACGGCGTAAAAGAAATTAACCTAGCAATGATAATTGAACATGCTGATATTTCTAAAAGCTTATTTCATCATGTCTCATTCGGTATCATATTCATTCATCTTATCAAGTACTAAAAATCCTAAATTGTGCCTAAAATATTTCTAAAAATTGTACTTTTAAGGGAGGGGTTGTAATGATCAACCTTTCTATATGGCAGGAAAGCAAAGGATCTGAGTCCCAACCTCCCTAACACAGTTTGTTTTATAGCCTTCCTGGCTCTAACTTGGATAGAAGCACTGAGTTTCACAGTTGGTTAATGTCACTAGGCCAACCTGAAGTTACCTGCCAGATTAGAGTAATATTTAGAGTATTAGAGTAAGACTGGAATATAACCAAAAATATATATGCAACAAAAAAACCTTTAGTCTTTTCTAGGCTGACAGCTTTTAAACCCCATTTCCCGTTTGATTATAAAGTAACAGAAGAAAGTAATTAAATGAAACGCCTTGTTCACACTCAATTTAAAAAAAAATCAATAAAAACAGGAATATTGGAGTAATTACAGCAGTAATATGAACATTACTGGTTGGAGGGAACACACCCCTTTACATAAAACAAGACATACTATGAATTTAGTTACATCCCTTTCAAAATGCCTTAGTTGTCACCAAATTGCTGGCTGCTTGAATAACCTAAGACATACTCTTTACTGTACCTATGGAGAAGAACAGTGAAACATAGAACAGTAAAATGGCTAACCATAGCAATGGAGAACAATATTTTTACTGATGTAGAAACTTTATTAACATTTATGATCTGCAGTCTATATTTGTCTTGTACAGTTGTAAAGTTTTGTAGCACTTGTAGGTGTAACGTCTCTCACAGCAGTTGAGGTGAATGATGAGTCCCCTCAGTGAGGTAAACTTAGTCGCACTACATAGTTACTTCATGAAGCAGCTGGAGCAGGGAGAGTTAAGGAGGAGGGCAAACAAGTGAGCCTTGTTTTGGCATAAATCCTGCCCATCACACTCTGTCTTGGTTGTCCATCAAAACCTGTCCTCAAAGTATGAAGTGTGTAATCTCCACATTGCTGAGAAACAAAACTGGGAGTGGCTCACACTAACTTGGACTTGTTTTATTGCACACAATCAAGCTTAGCAACCTAAATGACAATGCTGCTTTCTAGACCTTGTAGAAGAGACCCTCAAAAGTGTCCCAATTTACAATCCGCTATGACTGCTCTGCAAACTGTTTACTCTTACTTTTACTTTTTCACAAGCTACAATGGGGCTGTACCTGACTAATGATTTTATCAGTTGATGGTTAGTCGTCTCTTCAGTGCAACCTTTCGACTATTACTGTGCTGCATGTTGTTGCTGTGCGTTTGTTGGGTGCACTGCAAATGATTCCATTAGGCTATGCAAAATCAGTCACATTGACAGTTGTTTCTCTTGTAAAAGTAGACCACAATGTTTGAAAACACTACTAACAAAGTACAAATCTCACCTGTATGTGGCTTGTCTTAGTAGGTTTTGTTGTCCTGTTCGCCTCATTCTGCAATTTACTGAATAGTGACTGCAGTGTGCACACAGAACATCACAGTTTATAGGAGAACATAATATCACAGTTAGCAATTTAAATGTTTAATTTAATAAAAGTCCTCTTACATTAAACTGACAACTGTCTGTGGCTTCATCCTGTCCTTAAAAAAAAACACCATGCAAACCATGATAAAGGTTAGTCTTGAATTCAGTCCCTATAGGGGCTTACTGTATTCTTTTTTTTAGTTTCTGTCAGCTTCATTGAAGGTGACTACACTAAGGAACATTAGGAGCAGTGTATTACAAATTTCAAATAAAGTTCACTTGTTCTGGCAGACGTATATTAAGCTAATGTGACTCATAGTATTAAAGTTTAGTAAAGTATTAAAGTACTGAAATACAGTACATTAAGTGCTCACACAACTTGTTACAGTTCTTTTACAGTACTTTTCCAAAGGCAATCAGTTTCTTATTTATTTTAGAAAACTTAATTCATTAGAATTTACTGTGTAGAGTCCTTATCTTATTCTCTTCACTTTTGCTCTCAACTGCATGGTCATAAATTGAGGAACACACACTGTTCATGTCATCATAGCATGAGCACTGAAAGAGTGCGCAGTTCCTATCTCTCTATAGCTCGCCACACAAGTTAGCTTTAATAACATAAAAATCTCTCCAAAGCAGCTCCTCTGTTTTCTGCCCACATACTAGAGAACCTGGCCAGCCTCAGACTGCCCCAAAGACCAGCTGCCATTTCCACAGACATGAGCACTGAGGTGCACACAAACACACTCACACTGAATAAACTGCATACGCACATACACAGTCATATACAGTACATATGTGCTTGGTTAGATACAATAATACATACAAGAATGTGTACTTGTATAATGGCTGAAAACATCCCTGACTTAAATATGCAGCTCAGCATTGTCATATGCATACTGCTTACTTAGTATTAAATGGTGAAAGTCCTTATAAATTACTTAAATGGTACCTCAAAATTTGCATTTGGGATTAATGACTCTTGTCCTAATTAATAAGCGGTAAGGGTCCAAAGAGTACCTACACCTTTTCTGGATATTTTGGGGGTAATGTCTGAAAACTTCACCTGAAAAATATTGGTAGTACTGTAATATTGGAAATAATCTATACTTGTTTTTTATTGTCAGTAAATCCCTAACCCATTTGTCCCATCTCAATACTTTTGTAAATGAGAAAGAAAGAAAGTAAGTCACTTTCAATATTTCCCGTTTAGGGGTTGCCACAGCACATTGTCGACTCGCATGTTGACATTTGGCACATGTTTTACACCGGATGATCTTCCTGATGCAACCTGGATTCAAACCCGGGGCGCCGCCGCAAGAGCGCTGCGCCTTAACAACTAGCCTACTGCAGCATAATGGTGTACAGGGAATTGACTCAAAATAACCTGCCCATCATTATGTTAATGAAGAAACATGTCAGCCTGTACAACAGTGTGGCTCTGGTGTGTTTTTAATAGTTCTTGGACAACAGTGGATCTGGACAGCACAACAGGCTGTCGCAGGCTTTAGACACACATACAGTACTTGAACGGTGGTCCTGCTATTTGTCTATACAGCAACCTTGAATTCCATGAAGCACTGACTTAACTAGATGCTGGAATCTTTCTACCGGGACCTTGGCCCATGCTGACTTGATAGCATCACTCTGTTTCTGCAAACATTTCGGGGGCACATTAATGCATCTGATAGCACATTATCCTGCTGGAATCATCCAACTGGAAAAGGATGGGCTGTGGTGATAAACCTGGTCAGCAGCAATCTGTGAGTACACATTGGAGTTCAGATTATGCTCACTTGGTACTGTGTGTTGTCATTTGTTGAACAAGGTGACATTTTTCTGATTAACAGTTACTGTAGATAATAATCACCTTTATTTGGCCAAGTATGTTGCACACAAGGAATTTGTTTCCAGTAGAGAACCGAGGCTGTTGTAACATTATTTTGTAGTTCTTAGCTGATGGGAAAGGAACTTAGGGTTCATCCCAGTTACCTTATTTGAGTGTTCCTCAATCTTTGCTTGACCCAGAAATCTTTCTACTTCGCCATGTTGAAAGACACCCCAGAGCTATGATTCCTGCCCTGAAGAGCAACGACTGAGGAGTGCGGAGGCTGCCTGGAGGAGTCATGAGTGGCAATAGAGGAGAGACCATCCTCTGAGAGTTTTTATGGCCTAAACATGCCCCTTTGAAATTGGTTCATATGTGGCACTGTGTGATTTATGGGTGTAAAGATAGTTGCCCCCATTTAATTTTGAACTAGTGTCATGAATGGGGCAAAACCGCTGAGGAACCTACTGTCAAGAGTCTATGTGGTGCTTGGTCTAGTGTGCATGTGTGTGTTGTAAAAGAAAGGGGACTGTTCATGCCGGTGTGCTCAGCCTCGCCAGCGGGGGCACTCAATGCCTTAGGCATCAGTAGCTGACGCCAGCTGAAAAAATAGTCAGTATCTGATGAACGAGTGCACAGTACAGACAAAGAGTGCGCTCCTGAAAATGACGAATGTTTTGTCTTTTACAGGTAAGCGGGTTGTGGGCAACGCACATATAATAGATAGCAGCGGTGATGATTCTTTGGTGCTTTGGAGTGACGCATATCAAGCGGAGAAAAGTGAATTGACAGTGTGCATGTGTGTGTTGTAAAAGAAAGGGGACTGTTCATGCCAGTGTGCTCAGCCTCGCCAGCGGGGGCACTCAATGCCTTAGGCATCAGTAGCTGACGCCAGCTGAAAAAATAGTCAGTATCTGATGAACGAGTGCACAGTACAGACAAAGAGTGCGCTCCTGAAAATGACGAATGTTTTGTCTTTTACAGGTAAGCGGGTTGTGGGCAACGCACAAATAATAGATAGCAGCGGTGATGATTCGATGAACGAATGCACAGTACAGGCAAAGAGTGCGCTCCTGAAACTGACTACTGTTTTGTATTTTACAGGTAAGCAGGTTGTGGGCAACGCACAAATAATAGATAGCAGTAGTGGTGATTCTTTGGTGCTTTGGAGTGACGCATATCAAGCGGAAAAGAGTGAATTGACGTGTGTGTGAGTGTGTGTGAGATCGTGAGTGCCAGTCGCTACGTTATGTTATCAAGATGGCGGACATGGGCCCGTGGCAACTGCAGTAGCTTGATAGGGAACTTGTCAATGTCTCTGTGATCCAAAATAGGAAATGTAGATGCTCGGGAATGCACACGGTTGTAGCATGGGTGTGGTTTGACTGAAGTGTGAGTGACATGGAGTGTTGAGCTGAACTGTGCACATGTGGACAATATACTAGCGCCAATTCTGTTACTGAGCTAAGGCTAGAATCAGTGTTGTTCGCATGTTGTATCTGGTTGGGAGCTGCACGGTGTACTCTGTAAATTGTATGTAGTTACCACATTAAGTGTTGAAATGCTTATTGTCATTGTACTCTGGGTTAAAAGAAATTATAAATACAGTACAAGACATTGATTTAAGACACATTTATTCAATAAGTCAGTTCATGAGAGGATTAAAAACTGGTTAGAAACAAGTAAAAACTGTACTAAGTTGAGTTCATGTAAACACCACAGTATAAGGGTAAAAGACATATAGTTTGGTCATTTTATGATGGTCATGTTCAAAATGATGTACCTGTCTGAATGTATAAGTGCTGTGAATCAGCATTGTAATATGCTTACAAGAAGAGTGGTTGTTTCTTGTGTTTGGCCAGTACTATTGTATGTGTGTTATTAGTACTTGAGCTAAGTTTAATTGTGTTATCTGGATATATGCAGCCGAAAAAGTAAGTCAGTACGTGATGAACGAGTGCACAGTACAGGCAAAGAGTGCACTCCTGAAAATGACTATTGTTTTGTCTTTTACAGAAACAAATGTGTTGCATTAAGAGTGAGTAGCCCCTCATTCTTCAACCCTGTAACACATACTTGCTTCAGATGAAGGATTAAAGGAAATGATGTCTCATGTCTCTGAAAATGTTTTTACTCTATTCCTCTCTCTTTGCATTTTTCCAGTTGCATTTTACTTAGGTAGGACTAAGATGAGAGTGAAGGAAGTGTGGATGCAATCAAGGAAACTGGCTGGCATGAACACATCTCACTTACCACTGTTGTTTTATTTTTGGTTGCTTGTGCTGCTGTCCTCAGTAAACTGCCCTCCAATCAAATGCACAGATGTCCCATCCTCCTTTGACACCAAATTATTATTTGCCAATCACCTAATCAAATCATTTGCACTGCTGTCTAGTTTATGCCAGTTACCCTGTTCAGTGATGTTAGCAATTCTTTTGGATAATGTTGTCATAAGTGTTAAAACACTTCACATAAATGAAACAATAAACATGTACTGTACAAGAAACAGGAGCACGGATTGCCATGGATTTCCGCAGTTATGTTCTGGCCTGCAGTATGTTTAGGCTACATTTCACTGAGGTACAGCCATAGGTATTCAGCTCTATATCTCATTATGTGGGACTTAGCTATGATTTTTGATATTCACAACTACACTTCAGTTTTCTAACCTAAAAGTTTGCTGTCACTTAGTTTTTTTTAGAGCAGCGCAAAATTTAATCTTTTTTAATTAAACCTGTTTTGCGCCTATATTTTCAGCTTTGAAAATCACTGCTTGATTTAAAGTGCTCTTCCTTATGAGGGATTCTAATGTGATTTTCCACTCCCCTCCAATGTCATGTGAGTGTTCAGTATGGGACACGAGCGAGCAGACATTTGTTTAAACAAATGTCTTTAGTTTGATGCTATCAAATGGCCTAAATTGTATATTGTATATACACAAAATGTATATGAAGATATATGCCCTCGCACTCACCCACAAACATATTTTTTCTGCCCTCTCTCTGTCTTCCTCAGTTTAGTTGAACTGAATTGCTTTATTGGCACAACTCTTTGTTGGAAATAATACTGCTGACACAGTATGGAAATCACAACAGAACAGCTCATACTGTTCATACATCACTCACATCATTTTAAGAAGTTAAAACATTCTTATGTTTGGGCAGTGTAAAAGCTGATCATCTCTAGTTCCCAATATTGACCTCATTTCCACCCTAAAGCAGACAGTTGAGGAAATATGCTTATTCAGAAAGTGCAGCGTGTTCTTTTATAAAGAATAATCGGAGTCAAATATCACCTTTCAAACATTTATTATCATTACTGAAAGGACCTTCAAATAAAGCAATTTACAAAGCTCTGGGTTCCGTCTTTATCTGAAGCCCTGACCTCAACAGCAAAACCGTTCAACTCGTCTTCAGGACGAGAGGGAACGCTATCCTCCTCAACTCAGTTGATTTTATAAAATTTCAGATGTGCCATTGTAGGCTGGTCTGGTCCTCTCGTGCTGTTCTATTGGTCCATCTATCCATCCATCCTCCTCCTGCGTCCTTTCTGCTCCAATGGGAAGGGCAGCTTCCTAAAGAGGGAGGAAATTCTACTCTGTCTAAATTCCTACACTCACTTCTTTCTTTGTTACTAACTAACTACACTATATAAGGCATGGCTTTCCATTTGGCTAATTAAACGGTGGACCCTCCTTGTCAAAGCTGTAAACCTAATGAGATTCAGTGTTTTAGTGAACCAGTCCCCCTTTGATGTTAAACAATGCTCCAGTTGACTGACAGTAAATACTGACCAAGATTCAGTGAACACATAGGGTGACATGTAACTACATAAACATAACTGTGAGATTAAAGTATATAGACTTATGTATGCTATAAAATAAATTGTAACTATTCATTTTCTTATTATGATAGAATAACCATACGCACACAAAGTAAACAAACAGGTTAACTAATCAACAAACATAGTGTCAATCTTCTACTAACTAAGTTCTTAATTCAATCAAATGTTAGAATCAACCTTAAAGTATGACTGTGTTAATAATTTTACCCAACAAAAGCTATATGAGAAGATCAATAGAACTCTGATTACCATTCACTAAATTTAAAAGCTACAGTTAGCCACCAGCAATTTTACAGCACACATCCATAATGTTGGTACATTGGCTGTGGGGGAAATAAACACAGATTGCTCACAGTCCAGAGATCACAGTTGCACAAGTAATGCAAGTTGAAAATTCTTTTCTGTCTGAACTTACACCTTAATACTAATGATTTGCTATGGATTAAAAGATTAGATGGAGCCTGTTAAGTAGTGGGATATGGGGTGCTGTTAGGACAGAGGCAAGCTAGCTGTTTCCCCAGTTTCCAGCCTTTATTCTAAGCTAAACTACCTGACTGCCAGCTCTAGCTTTCCTACATCTTTATTATACAGAAATGAGTGTGGTTTTGCTCTTTAACTATCACTAAAAAAAAGTGAATAAGGCTGTTATAAGTAGCTTTAAAGGTGTTTAAAAAAATGTCTTTTGTTTAATGCTATCAAATGGCCTACACTGTATATTTGCTTGTTCCAAGTGTTTTAAAAAAAAATTAAATCTAAAAGCCTCCACATCAAAAATAATATTTTCAGTGTTTTGAACTATTTGAACCAAGCAGTTTCTGTCAGTTTGTCTTTTTTTTTTTTGCTGTTGAATGCCTTGGACCATTGTTAGAATTAAAAGTTAGGTCTTTTGGTTCTGTGCAACAATGTTTGTCCAAGCAACATGGATTTGTAGTGATGGTCATACTAAAGAAGAGTTTAAGTATTAAATTGTAGACTAATTTATAGTGCATGGAAGTCACTTTCAGCTTTTCCCCGTTAGGGGTCACGAATCGTCACACTGACGACTTGCATGTTGACATTTGGCATGTGTTTTACGCCGGATGCCCTGCCTGACGCAACCCTGACTCAAACCTGGGCCACATTTTACACATTCTGTATTGGGGATAATCTCTGAGTAATACAAGTGGCAAAATAAACCTTTTTTGGCTGGAAATTTTTTACAGTGAGAGCTAGACTGTCACAAATTTATATTTTCTAACGCTGGGCAAAAGCTTCTGTCTGCCTGCCTCTGTACCTACAAATGTACCAGTCCTTGTTTATAAGATGGGTTAAGTACAGTAGAGAAAGCATGTGGTGCAGACGCCAGTCTCCTTCACTGGACCTCAACACAACCATTTTATCTGTTGAGCCATCAGGCCAAATCAAGTGGTCTTTATTAAAGTCATTTGATGGATTCACCTGTGGCCTCCCCCAGCTGTGATCTATTGCTTTTCCAGCCCTTGGAGGCCATAATAAACAAATTTGGCAATGGGATCACTTCATGCCAGCAGAGCATGTGCATGTGTGTATTTGTGTGTATAGGTGCTTTTACAGCATGCGGTTCAGGTCTATTGTCACAACTGCTCCATTGTTGGTATTGGATCCACTGGTGATATTTGTGGGTTCCTCACTGATTCTAGCATGATTTCACACACACATTTGTGGCCAGGGACAGTAGCACTATCCATTTGAGTACTTATAAAATCTTTAGCAGCTCCTGCATATTTCCTAATAGAGCAGTACATCAAAGGCAGTTCAGCCTGGGCAAATCCTTCACAAATTTAGTGAATCCATACATAGAGAAGCTATTTCTTGAACAAGCAAGATACCAAGTACTGATGCTTTACAATCCAATGATGCTACTTGAATTAAGTTACAGTTTAGGTTTGGATGGGATGCTTAACATCAGGTATGACAAAGATAAAGAATATAAACCGATCCGAGTTAATCAAGCCTTTAGTGTGAAATTTAAACTTTTACAGTATATAGTTTTTTTTTTGTTTTTTTTTTAACTAGTTTACATTCTGTAAACTCTACCACTGTGAATCATCTTAGTTTGGTCACAATGCTTGAAAAATGTATTTACATGAAATAAACACCAAATACTGTATAAGTTTTTATACTTTATAATATAATATAAAGTATAGCAATAAAGTGTCTAAAAGTTAATCAGTTGTATTCATTCAGTTTAAGTTGTTTTGAATAACTGGTCCTATGTCACTGCAGAATGTGATTAGATCATTTGTGTTTTGCCATCAATAGCAAAGTTAACACCATATATCTCCTTTCTCTCTTAGCTGAACAGTCATAACTAAAATATATTTTGGGAACCTGTGTGAAATTCCTCACTCAAAATTTACTGAAAATCTGAATACATCCCAGACAGTTATATCATGCCTCCAAGGTGTCCAGAAGTTAAAACCACCAACAGTTTGTTTTGAATTTTCTTCCAAAATTCAAAAGTGTCAATATCCATTTTGTGGATATTGTTCATTATATTCATGACATTCCCTTTGCAATCTAACATCAGAAGTATGTAGGGCGCACCATCATGGTTGTCATAGTAGCCCTCAGATTTGGTCCCTTCCAATAGTACCACTTAATGCCATTGTAGCGAACCACACTGGATGAGGCAGGATAATATATACCATTCAGGTTGGACGGACCGCAAGCCTCAAACCACCAACCTGTAGGGAAGGAAATGTTCCAGAGAGTTCAAGGAAAAAGTCAGAGTTAATTGAATTTAAGCTCATGAAATGTAACACCCAAATAATTGAATTTAAGCTCATGAAATGTAACACCCAAATATACAGCTTCAAGTCAGCAGTAACTTTATATTGGCACAGAAGGAACGTGAAATACATTTTGGGACATTTGGACACTTGGTGGATGGGAATGTTTAACAGGATGGGATATGTGGAAAGACAGATTGTGAAGAGTGGACGAGTAGCAGAGGTTGCAAGAAGCAGCATACCTCCAGATGCAAGCTGTGCACATTTGCAGGTGCAGCGGTCATTATCTCTGTCCTTGGTGCTGAACTGGGTGCCAGTGTGGGTAAGGCTGCTTGTCCGTCCAGCTGTGCCAGTGAAACCCTCTGCATGGAGACTGGATTTGGGGAGAACAGAAAAAAAAGAGTGTAACCCTGTTAATTTGGCCCCTTAAAGCCCCACTATATTGTGTTAATGTAAGCACTTGCCAGACTTAGTGCAATTCACAGGTTTCGCCACTAAGTGGAAGTTTACTAAAATGGACTAAAGCAGAACTGTCTTTTCCTTTTTTTCCATTTTTTCTTTCCTCTCTTGGCATCCATCTTGCTAAACCAAGCATAAGCACGCTGGCCAAAAAGACAAACCACGAGTTATTGTCATTTTCATTTAAGAACAACCCTGATTTGTAAACTAACTTTGTACAGACAAGATATATCCTCGAGGGACTTCTTCTGGTTCTGGATTCCTGGCTCATCATCTAAAGCTGGATCCCTCCTCGTTCGCCTTGGTGCCCAAAACCTCTCTGAACTTCAGTACCTCTGAAATGCTATGTTGGTAAACTGAACACAGCACAGTCTTATTTATCAAACCATTGGGTCTGTGATTCCTTAATACCACAAAATATTGAAAGTGATGAGAGAAAAAAAAAATCTTGTTGAGTTGAAATTTCTCTTGTTAGGGCAGTGATACTGTGTTTTTAGGATGTAATTCATTTTTACTTTCTCACTCTGATTTGTTAATGCCTCTAGGCATATCTGACAGTAAAATTTCATTTTGGCAGAGAGCAAATACATAGCGAGATACAGAGGGGATTATATTCAGTCAGGTGTTTCACCTCACATGGTGTAGCCTACAGGAAAATTGTGAAACATTCAGTTTCATCCTGCTAATTATATGGAACGAACTCAGGCAAATGCAATTTACTTCACTATTAAGGATCTTAGAAAGCATACATCTGTATATGATTACGATTTGTCATCTCTCAGTGTATCAATCTTCATATACAGTACTTCCACAAAATGAGGGCAAATTCCTGTGAATTTATATGAAATCTAAATCCAACTATTTTGGTCTATGTTTTATTTTTGTCTGTTTTGGAGGAAGCATGACTTCAGTACACCCACATTTAATCTTGTTAGTTGTGAAGGCCTCAGTCCTGGCCTTCACCATGTGAGGGCCTAAGCCACCACCAGCAACCAGCGACTTGGTTGGGTAATTTCTTTATGTGTGTAGGTTAAGCTGTAGTAGTGTAGTTGTAGTAATACTGTTTGATATTAGACATACAGAATTGATCAATGAGCATGCACGTTTGATTCATTTTGTATTGTTAATATGTGTCAATTTTCTTTTGAGTTACCATGTTTCCTGGTTCATGGATGGAGACGGTTCAGCCAAAAGTTTGGACTGAGGAAGCAGCAGGTTTAAATACCTCCCACTAGGCCTGGACTGCACCAAGTGCCCAATACAATGAAGGGGGGAGTTTGGGAGAAAGTTATTGTTTATTTGTTGGTAGTTTATGTTAAAACTTTATTTGTTAAGTTATGTTAATTTTTTTTACATTTAAAGGAAATATTTTATTCAGAGCAGACTGTTTTGTGTTTATTAGTTGATTATTTTGGTAGTGTCTTTGGTGTCCTTGTGTGTGTTGTTGGTTTGGCCAGCCAATATATATGTTCCCCTGTGTGTGTCACTTGTTAGGTCAGTTGGTCTTTGTTGAGGTATCAAACAGTTCAGTTTGCTGTATTTTGAGTTTCCTTATCTTTCGTTTACCTCTTGCCCTTTAGGGTGCAATTTATCTGATGTTAATGTTTGTATTTTTTCCTTACTTTTGGATTAATAAAAAAGCCCATTGTTTTGAACTTTGAAAGCTGTGTCTTTTTGCCTTACTGCTTGGTCCGTGACATTAGTAATTGCATGGTTACCGGGGAGCTTTGTTTGAGTTGTCAGTTCCTGGCAGGAAGAGGTATTGCTGTGTGTTCCTGTTATACTCAAGTGGATATCACTTTCTTTGGGGGATTTTCGGGGGCAGTGGTAGCCCAGGTGATTGGAAAAGAAAAGTGGAAGCAGACAAAATTGGCTCTGTGCCCTCTACTGAACTCATCATTTTGAGTGTCATTTCAAAATGATCCAAGTGGTTCTTTAACTTCAGTGTGACAATATGAAAGCTTAGAGAATGAGAAAATAAAATGGAGACACTTTGGCATTGTGGCTACTCTACTGTGGGCGCCCAGTCAAAATGGGCTCATCACTGAGGTAAAGAAAAAACCTCGAGTGACAGCCAAAGATTTGAAGCCATCATTGGAACTGGATAACATCTATGTTCATGAATCTACAGTACATAAAACATTGAACAAGCAGGGTGTCTATGGCAGGACACTGTGAAGGAAGCTGCTGCTTACTAAAAATAACATTGCAAAAGAGCACATTGACACTCCACAGCAGTATTGGCAAAATGTTTTGTGGACTGATGAAACTAAGATTGAACTATTTGGAAAGAACACGTAGCACTACATCTGGCGTGAAAAGGGTATTCCCAAGTGTATCAAAAAAATTTTCAGGATTGTGAGATTGTCTGTACTTCAGCTGACAATGACCCAAAACACCAGAGCAAGTCCACAACAGAATGGCTTCAGAAAAACTAAACTCTGCCTTTTGAAGTGGTCAAGTCAGAGCCCAGACCTCAACCCAATAGAGATGCTATGGAATGACTTGAAGGAGCCATACATGGGAGACGTCCAAAGAATATGACAGAGCTAAAGCGGTTCTGCCAGGAAGAATGGGCTAAAATTCCTACTGAACGATGTACAGGTCTGATCCACAGCTACAGGAAACACCTGGTTGAGGTTATTGCATTTTGAATGTTGAATGAGTGTCATCAATCAAGACATGAAAGATCAGATTTTTTTTGTGTTGTTTTTGTAGGCACATTTATGTTAGTACTCTTGACTTAGATGAAGATCATATCACATTTTATGGTAAATTAATGCAAAAACCATTAAATTCCAGTAGGTTCACATACTCTTTCTTGCCACTGCACTTTTATTATAGTCCTATTCGTGTCAAATTTCTGACACAGTAAAAGGAATATTTTAATTGGATTTGAAAGTATACAGTAAGAAGTGTTTTAGTTTACTATTGTGTGATATCTTGCACTAACCTGCAGTCATTACTAATTACTAGTTGCTGCAGTTTTTGTAACTGAATGATTTGCTTATTCAGAGTGAATTTTGATCTGAACACTGCACATCATTACAAACCAGAATGAAGTTTGCATTTTTATTTATAGCCTAATTTTATTTTATGCTGCTCAGTTACCTGTAGTTATTGTCCTCTCCATCAATGTAGAAATGATCATAATGTGAGAAGACTTCATTCCCTTCTTTGTCTTTTAGCTGAATATGCAGACTGTATTCCTGGGAGCGGGTCAGTTTGTGTATAATATCATTCCCCAGCCAGTGTTCCCCAGATGGCTCTCCAAAGCCCTGGATTATACACAAAGACAGGGAAACAAAAGAACAAAAAAATATTCTAACAAGGGGAATGACAACAGGTGACCTGCTTTGGAGTGTCAAAAGTCATATTTATCATTCTGATGATTTAAGACAGTCCACTGAGTATATGAAGTAAAATACACCCCTCCCACAGCCAGTGGTCAGTCAACTGAGACTATAAAACAGTTTTCATGAATTGTGTGATTTTGCTGTTCAGAGATCAGCGGAGTGTGTTGGTCAGTAAATGATCTAGTGTTACCTGCCTGCACATTATTTTTGTATAGTAATAAATGGAGGCAGACACATGGCTGCATGCCCTTTAAATGACATCTTTAAAATGGTCCAAGTGGTTTCTTAAATTCAGTGCTCGGGGATAAAGTTGCTCTAATTTTCCACTATACCAAGAAAATATTCCAGTCTGTCTGTATGTTGAAGGTAAATACTACTTGAACACTAACAACCAATGCTAGCAGCTAGCAGATAGAAATCAATAATTGGAATTAGGGATACAAATTTCAAGCAATTTTCTTTATTAGTAGTCGACCACATTAATTGTTAATTTATGAAATAGGCCTGTGATCCTGGACAAAAGTTTCACTGGCACAAAACATAGTCAAAGTTTTTTTTCCTTTTGGCTCATCAAAATATTTTAAATTGTATAAAAGAGCATATGAGGTCTGTAGTAGTTAGGTATTGGGTGATAAAGACTTTGGAGTAACACTATGGAGTTTTGCTGTCTGTGGGGTTTTTCCCATACGGCCTCCATTTCTGTAAAAAAAAAAAAAAAAAAAAGTTTGATACAGTGCCTGATATTTTTGTACAAATTATATTGGAGCAGATTAATAAAATTCACAAAAATAATGAAAATGAACAACTATTTACATACCCTCTCTATAGCCTTAAAATGAATGACAATAAATCAGTGAAACCACAGCAGGGTAGGACTTAGAAACATACGTTCTACCAGACTGAGTCATACCTCTTTGAACTCACAATTTCATTGCAAAAAAGGTAGGCTGTCGCTCACTGAGTTAGTTGGTTTATTATATCAGTCAGTGGTCTGACCGACCAATGTAAGAGCTATACGCATGTAATTATTGTAGGCATTTTGTTTATGTGTTTAGCCTAGCAAAAATACAACATGGTGTTGGGTTAGAGTTAGCAGTGGACCAGAAAATAAGAAAAAATTTAAAACAAGACAGAACAAAGACTGCATATTGCAAACAGCACTACTACAGCTTTAGATTTTTTACCCTCATGACAGCATGTTTGATGGACTAATTCAAATGAACAAATTTGAATGTTGTGATATAATCATGGCCAGCTAAGGCCACATCTTGGCTACAAACAGCAGAGACATGTAAGGCTCGACTCTTCTGTTTTGTGTGCTATAATGCTGCAAAATGGGGTGGGTGACTGTTACAATGATATGTGGACCCTAAAATGCTCTTTAGACGTAGAGCTTTCTAATAGTGCATAGCATCTTAAAGCTTTGTTAAGAAGAAAAACTACAGACGAAAATAGGATTGATGCATTGGTAGGTCTTGGTATCAGTTAACCTGACATGGAGAACTGAGCATGCAGCTTGTTGTCAATGCCTGTAAAATTCTGTTAGCTAACTTAAGGTAACATGACCTTAGAATAACATTGAGCATCCAAAATGGACATTGAGAGCCAGCAGTAAGATCAGTTTACCCATTATACCCATTATCTTTGGCTTTAATTCTAAGATTTGACTTTACTTAAATCACTAATTGCTTTTAAGTAATTAGTTCCCAGTAGTTAGGTGTTATCACTATGAAGTAAAATGGTCTAGTTTTCCTATGTAATTATTATTTTTTTTAAATTCTCATTTCTTTAGCATAATTTAAAGATGCATGTATTATATCTCTGATATAATGTGTTGTGTGGATGCTGAAAAGCATTCACACTATGTTATCCTGTTCTTTATTTGTTTTGTGTGGATGCTGAGCATCCACACTATTGTTATCCAATTATTTATTATTCTGGTGTCTTCTGTACATTTTTTGGTGTTTAAGTTCTTCAGCATACTTTCAGCTAGAAAAGCCATTCAGGTATCCAAATGTCCAGCTCTTCAAGGACCTTCCTGCTTGTATTTTTCATGTTTGTATCATTTATAAAGACTGCTCAGATCAATATGGCTTTGCTTCATGAATCTCAGCGGCAGTCACAAGTGAATGAGAGAGGTGGACTCACAGTGTCAAAAGGCCAAATAAATCTGAGAATGTATACTGTATGCTAATTGACAATAGTCTGGACAGCAGACCTGGGGTTCAACATTTTGATTAACACAGCTTCTGACTATATGTAGTGTGGACAGGGCAGTGAAGCATTTTAGTGGGTACGTTATCTGCCAGCTACAGGGCCCCAGTACTCCCACTCCCCATCTGAAGTCAAATACTTATTGTCCACTTGTAAAAATCTTGTTATTGAAAGAGGTTTTTAACCTTTTTTGTGTCTCTTTCTCACTCTTTATTTGCAGTCACCGTGCCCTTTGTTGTCATGGTTCAGAGACAAATTGTTACTTTGTTCAATCAAAACCCCTTCCTTGTTTGTTCTGTGTAACACAGTTCAAAAGGCTTGTAAGTATATGTTTTTTATGTTATTCTCTATTGTGCAATTGTAGGATGAATTCTATTGAAAAAACACATTACGAGTCAACATGTGAGTCCATACAGAACAAAAGCCAAAGGTGTTAAAACATGAATGTCCCAGGCAAAAAAGAACTTAGTCTTTTGTGTTCTAATCTATGTACTGGCGTTTTGGGGCTTGCATTTTTTTACTACACATGCATTTCCCTAAAATTGGAGGCAATTTTAATCTAGCGGATTGATATAGTAGTAGTACTCTCTGGATCATTGACGTACATGATGTGTTTGTGCAAGAGTGTGTGTTTATGGATGTGTGGGAGTATAACAAAGAGAGGGAACAAGAACAGGTGCAATAACAGCAGAGGGTGGTAGAGGTCATGAAGGCAGCCAAATACACAATGCAGGTCACCTGGGATCACAGGCTAGTTAATCTCCCACGCCTCTCGATGTCAAACCACCCATGGATAGTTATTGGAACATCCTGTCCAGTTGAATAAACTGAGCCATACTATCTGTACTCATAACGATGCACCCTAACCTTATCATCTGCAGAACTCACTATTTTGTACTCTCTCCATCCACGATGGAAGTCAACAGAGCCGTTTCTCCGATGCTGCAGCACAGTCCACCCACCACCTCTAGTCTGCATTTCACAGAACACCTTTGGAAATAAAGGAAGATTACAACAAGCTTTTATCCCTTAAGCCACTGTAACAGAAGTTGGTGCTTTTCACTACTAAACAAAGTGTGGATATATCAGAAAGAGTTTATCAAAAGTTGGCATCAAATGGAGTGTAGAGTAGGTTTATTAAACACTTTTTAAAAATATTCTCTAAATATTAAGACAAAGTTGGGGATGTGTATGTAATAAAAATAAATAAAAATCCTTTAATATTATTTTAATATCAGTTTAAACAAATACCAATCCAGCTTTTTATTTTGGGCTGTTTAACCTTAACAGCTAATCAATCCGGAGTGTTTACTACATTCATCACCAATCAACCTAAGGTGCATGTCTTTGGACTGTGGGAGGAAGCCAGAGTACCCGGAGAGAACCCACGCAAGCACGGGGAGAACATACAAACTCCACACAGAAAGGTCCCGGGTGGGGCCTGAACCCGAAATCTTCTCGCTGTGAGGCAACGGTGTCATTTAAATGAGATTAATGACAAAATGTTACATGTTACATGTAGCAGTAAAAGGGAGGTCTACAAAAAAGGAAAAAAAGCAGAGAGAGAGAGAAAACTGGCAAAAAATGACGTCATTTGACGGATACCTTGAAAACCTAAGAAATAAAGGGGGACACATGCATTTCAGGGTGTCACACAATGATATGAACCAGGTGAGAAGCTAAAACCAACACAGCATGTTCTCTCATCCCCTTGAGTGGGGGTTGAGGAGGAGGTGTTTGGTTACACACTGTTTTCTTTGTTGCTTGACTGCACATTTTGCCATTATGTAGCTATGTTTGGAAGAACTAATGGGAATGAATTGCACTTATTCATGTAGTGTTAACCACAGAATGCTAAAGGATTTCTCTGTTTTGACATCTTAACTGGCCATATCTTTTAGAAATGAAATGAGACTTTCAAGCACCTGCCCAGAATGGGGAAGCCAAATCAAGGTCAAAAGGCCCTTTTTACCTCAGAAAACAGATGATGATGTGATGATCCTCAAGCACATTAAATCAATTTTTATGCCAGTTTTAGTCTTAAAAACATCACACTATCATACAAAACAGGTTTTAGAAATAGAATTCACAATTTAATTATTTTGTAACTGTGATATTTACACTGATGTAGACTACTGTATATTTAATACTCCAAATTTACTTATTTGCTAGCAAGTGACTTAAGGCCACTTTACATGAAAATGCAGCATTCTTGACAACTTCAGCATTATTGTGATATATATTGTGATACAGTGGCAAGAAAAAGTATGTGGACCTTTTAGAATTTCATGGTTTTCTGCATTAATTTGTCATAAAATGTGATTTGATCTTCATCTAAGTCAAGAGTACTGATGAATATAATGTGCCTAATATTACAACACACAAAAAAATCTGATCTTTCATGTCTTTATTGAGAACCACCATAAACACCTCACTAGTGGAAAAAGTATGTGAGCCCTTGAGTTGATGACCTCAAAAAAGCTAATTGGAGTAAGGTGTTAGCATACCTGGAGTCTTAAGAAAATAAGTTTGGAGGTGTGGACTAGAGCTACTTTGACAGATAACAACCACTCAAACCTTTTGAGTTTGCTCCACACAAGAAGAATGTGAACGTTACATTATGCAGGCTGGGTGAAAGTTTGTAAAGTTAATACAATTGAAATTACCCTAGTGCAGGACAAAAGGATAAATGTCTTACAAAGAAGTTTCATTTCACAGTCAGTGAGGTGATATTTACAGGAGAAGGCCAATGACCTTTACTACCTTGACAGTCTGGGTGGAGTTTGGGAGGCGTATGCTGTATATCCCACTCTCTGTAACTCCAGAGCGCAGGATCTCCGCACAGTCCCTGAAATTAATTGGCTCCTCCTTGGGCATATTGGAGATTTCTGCAAAAACATGCAGGCATGTATTCACTGATGGCAACTTTATACATTTGCACATAAATCCCAATGTGTGGCGTGTGTGCATGTTTGTGATTTGAATTAGCGTAGATCTCCTTTTCCCTAAATTCTGCTGCTAATTGATGCTATTAATGCTGCACAGAGCACCTATAGGAATACAGTATAAATTCTCTGCTGTATACTGTATTAGTGAGGCAGTACTCTGTCATGTAGGACCTATTCCATAATAATAATAATAATTAATATAATATAATTTGCATAATAATCTACTTTGCAATAACAGAACATTTGTTTAAAACTGATTTTGGCAGCAGATTTGCACATTCAGAAATTGTAAAGCATTACCATTGCAGTGGTTAACCATAGCGAGCAGCTGTTGAACAGTGTCTGTGAGCAAGACCTGATGTCTCTGAAGTAAGGTGCTGTTGAGTGTTGAGCTGCCCAGTTTACCCTGGAGCTGATTAACCAGTTGATTCTGCTTCTCCAGAAGCTCTTGAAGCTTCTGCTTTTCAGTCTGCAAGCCTTGCAGCTCCTGCCCGTACCGAACTTCCACAGCTAAGAGCCTTTGTTCTAGAAAACTGTCAAAGACAAAAAGTAAAAGTTCACTGAGGAGAGTACTGTGTTATATTTTTTTTTTCAAAAACCAACACTGGAGAAAAGTACCAATCTAGAGACATGCATGCTGGCTTGTACCATGGCATAAGGTATAAGCGAGTGGTACAGGTGGAGAATCCATCCATTCAGTATTTTCTTTTCGCAGTGCACATTCACAAGAGGTTGACTAATAAACACAGTCTCATTGGGCTTACAACATGACAAAATAAAACCCTGTACTACAGCAGCCGTGCATGTTAAGCTTCTTGATCATAGGTGACAGTGTGCATCTGTGTGTCTGCCACACTCCTGACTCCAACTGAAGATCACAAATGACTTTCATACTGCAGACTGATCTTTATGGCTTTGACTGATGACTCTGCAGAAGTCATTTATTGAAACATTTCACACACCCACACTGAACAAGCTACTTTTCAGCCCTGCGTGCGTGTATCGGCTACACTAAATGTGTATCCTATATGTGTTACTTGAGACATCAGCTCAGTATGTGGCCTGGAAAGTTGGATCATTCCAAATCATTTCAAAAATTGCTTCCACTTCATATTTGCTTTGTGAGGCAACACTTAATAAAAGTGGCAGCGCAAGCTAACAAATTGTCCTCTATCATGTGTAGCTTACTTTGAAGAACAGTCAGAGAGCGGGTAGACCATGGCAGTAAACCAGCATAGCAATGTTTAAACAGTCAGTGGTGTTGATAGAACAAAGATGACATTTTGGATCACTTTGCATCCTAGGCATTTAAACTGTTATCCTTATGAGCTTGTGCTATTAATTATTATAATATACACATTTAATGATTGTTATGGTAGGGTGAGGGAGTACTGAGGTTGGACTCAAGTGTGCAGACCCAGGTGTTAGGGGAAAAAGCATGACCGTAGCAGGTAAAGAAAGAGAACACAAAGTATCAAAAGAACATAACATGGGAAGGTACGGTACTTGGATATGTATAATATGTAGTGTAGTGTAAATGAGCGTAGCTCGTAGGTAGTGTGGTAGTGTGGCCAAAACGCACAGTGTCTGTCAGCGTAGCATTCTACCAACATGTACAGTCCGAGTTAATCAGTTAATGTTCCGGCAAAAGCGGGGGGTCTGCCAGAGGTTTATATAAGGAGGCGAAGGTAATCATCGGGATGCACCCCAGCTGTGTGCATCGACAAACCAGTCGCTAATTACTGGAATGCAACACAGCTGAGGTGCAGAGCCCACAGGATAGAGAAAGCAGAGGAGAGAAAGGCGGAGAAGAGGCAGCGGCTGCTGAGCGGCCCTGACAATGTTGCTCTTAGTCTGCTGCTCTGCTCTCACTTGCTCTGTATTGTGCTGCATATCCTGCCAATGCCACTTTACATCTAATGCCTATGAAAACAAACATGACTCTGCTCTTTTTAGTTGCTCTTAATGCTCAGCAGCAGTCCCCTCCACCAACACATGATTACACAATAGGCATTATATTGTCATTAAGTACCCTGTTCCTATCAGTTGGAGTTATTGAGCATATTCATTTTCAGTTGTTTCAGTAGAAGGACCTGTTTCATGCACATCCATGTGCCGTACTGATTACAGTATTACACATTTTGTAGGCCTTTATATTTTGCCAGTCTAAAGTAGCTTTTTCCTGAGAGAGTACCACAGGAAGAGATATGTTTTATATTTCCTGTAGCAGCCCCACCAGCATGTTTGGAATCAGTGTAATACAAGCAGCAGCTAAGTGAGCAAATAAAATATCATCTACAATATCTAAAGCCTTACAAACAGAAAATCCAATTAAAAATCCATATTATGGTAGCTGTATTGTAGTTCTAGGCTAAAGGGTGATCTCTGGAAAAAGCAGCCACAGCAGTACATAATGATGTCCAGATCTTAGAGCAAAATGTATTTAACTACTTAATAATTTTTACTCTAGTTCCAGCGTGTTGTACTTAAGTTAACATATTTGATGTAATGTAAAAGTGAAGTGCCTAGAAAAACCACCCTGGAAGTTTTGAGGTGTATGAAATGTACTTGCCTGAATAATCTTTTGGAGTGTGAACACTCACCTGTTTTTCTCACTGAGGCGTGAAATTTGCTGAGTCTGCAGGAGAATATGTTTCTCCAGCTGGTTAGTGAAGAGCGAGTACTCAAGCAGCTGGATCTCAAAGTGACTTGTCTGGTTTAACACCTACAGATAAATAAAACAGAAGAATAACTCTATTCTGCACAGGCAGAAGGATGGATCACAAGGCTCATAATGCTCATTTTTTGATCTTACTGTGAAAACTTGAGCAGGAACTGTCTCATATGCACCTGTGACATGTTTTGAAGTTATAGTTAAAACAAAAATGTGAACAAAGCAGCTCACATATTTGTACAGGTTGTGGCTTCATAGGGACTTTGATAACAGAAAAAGAAAGCACGAGGACCAAAACAAGCCCAATCTGTAATAACAGCTCTGTGGCATGATTGAAGACACATCTGTATTGTGCTACTGAGCTTTGTTTTAATTGGCTTGTTGTCAGACGCCAAGCTCAACTCATTGTGTCAATCAGAGCCTGTAGAACCAAATACCAACAGTTTTAAAGCTATTGCCACCACTTTTGGGCACGGCTTCTCAGTGGGATAGATCTGACTTGTATTTCATTAGCGATTTGCCAAGTCTTTCACAAATGAAATCATTTGTTTTTGCATGGTGGTGACCCCTGTAGTTGTTCATTTGGATTGGCTGCAATCAAGTTATCCCAGGTTCACCCAAATCCTTACTGTTGGGCTCACCTGGGTTTCCACGTCTGTCAGTTTGCGAGTCTGCTCCACTGATTGGTTTAGAAGATTGGTTCTCATCTCAAGCATGGCAGCTGTCTGGGTGTCCACTACTGTTCTCTTCATTTCCTCCATCCCAGAGTGCACATTCTCCTGGATGAAATTCTCCAGCTGTAAAGAAAAACAAGCAAGACACCGAGAATGTTATCCACAATGTCACACTGTGGTAATCATATTTTTGGAGGTAAGTCTCTGTATGTCTGTTGACTTCTCGATGCAGTGAGAAAGTATCAACCTTAGTGATCTATCTTTGTCACCTCTATCTTCTCAGGTACTGAGACAAAGTCATGAAATTCAGTGTCCTCAGGGCAATGCCAATGTGTCGCTACTCATCTATCTATCTATCTGCAGGTCTACCTCAGCCAAATA
>NW_018128284.1:25524-30635 GCF_001952655.1 Monopterus albus
GGAGTTTGATACCATGGTATTTATATGCTGGATGCCAGGCATAGTCACCTGTACTCTGTAATCAATCATGAGCTCACATAAAGAAGCACTGGCAAACACCCATCATACATTACAGCCGGTGTAAAAATTGGATGGCGCCCATCTTGCTTTCAATAAATAGATTTTCTTTTTAATGTGGTCAGTTTTAGCAAATGGCATCTGAAAGACAAATTTGGCTTTTTCTGCCATCAACAACGGAATATTGTTTGATGTTTAACAAGCAATGGCATTTGTCATTGCAATAAAGCAAAGTAGAGTATTGAGCTGGTGAACATTAATATCTAGTACTTTGCTTGGGGATTTATAGCTTTTCTTGGGGATATTTGTTAAACCACATAACTGCAAAATGAAGTAGAAAGTATTCAAAATTATCCAGTGGTTATCCACAAAAACTGAAGAGAATTCAAACAACTCTGTTATTTCTAGTACAAATGCCCATCTCAGGGAGGAAAGAGATTATGATAATGCATTGCCATACAGAGGGGTTTTTCTTTTTTATACAAAAAAATAAATAAATAAAAAATTCCCAGTGGGCAAATAGAGATGAATCTGCAATTAAATTCTTTGTCTGCTAGTAATCTTTCACTCTTTGTCTCTTACTTCCTTTCGATCTCTCTCACTAACTCCTTCTTTGTTTCAAACTCTTCCTGTTCCTTCCTCATGTAATTAGTTACTTTAGGACAACTGAGACAGCAGAAACAAATTAGATTAAGTGAATCTAAGGTCCCTGCATCATAAATACCCTTGTATACAGAAATCACAGTTTATATAGTCTTTTGTGATATAGGCCACTCTCAAGCTCTTAATACAGACCATCTCCCACTTTGAATTGTATTACCTGCAGCTCTGTTACACACTGCACTATGCAGCCAGTTAATAAATCTGTAACATAATTCTGTCTTATTGTGCCTAAAAGGGACAGAGAAGGATCAGTGCTGAGAAAATCATAGGAGATGTCGTTATGTTAATTGTTGAGCCAATTGGCACATTTGTTCTTAGTTACAATTAAAGAGAATAGGAGAAGCATTTAAGTTCCATGTCTGCTGACAAATATGATACCTTACTGTATCTCTGAATGCTAATGAGTGTGATGCTCTAAACATGGCACATTTACCCCAGCTTCAGCACAGTGTGATGCCTAAATTCCAAAAATTTTTCTATAGCAAATGAGTGGCCAAACAAACATTTTGTGTGCATACCACAGGACCACTAGTGGCACTTAAAATATGTTTTGTTCTAATGAGGACAATAGTCAACTGTCATTTTAAACAATGGATGAAAGGGGCACATTTTTTAAGGAAAGAAAATGGAGACTAATTGGATAGCATGTAAAGAGTAATCTGAGTGACATATTTTAGTAATGGCCTAATAAACTATTACTTGGCTAGGAAATCAAGTCACCAAGGGTAACCAAGCCATCTTGATCTCTGGGCAATACTTATGTATTGGCATAATCTGCACAGGCTCTTAAAAGTAGTACTAGCAAAAGCACACTCATATCCCATCCCTTAGGGCAGCATTGGACTAAATGGGGTTTTGGGTTAGTGCAAAGAGAACAAACACTAGTTCTTCATGGAAACACCAAAGACGGACTCTGGAACACTTAATGCAGTCCTGTTGTTACTATAGATTCCTCTGTGGAACATGGTGGATTAATAAATTCACTTCTGTGTGTGTGTGTGTTCTCAAAGGGGTTGGGTGGAAGGACAGTAAGCAACATAACATATGGGGTGAGGGCGACTTTGAGTGAGATTGTACAAACTTTCACAGACTCACCAACCCACATGCCTAACACTCTTCCATATACATGTCACCAATTTAACCCCACAATTATGAGGATTGAATTAATAAACTCCACAAGATGCTGAAAAGATTTGTCATCTGGAGTCAGAGGTCAGCATACCCTCATGCATATTTAAAAGGGGCTCTCTAGGGTCATGCTATCTGCAATCATGTATGCATCACTACGGCCTGGTGGAGGATAAATTGTGTCATTGTCTTCAATCTAGATATTGTGTGGCAAGGCTGGCAACAGAGTTATGTGTCAGCAGAAATGAAATTGTATATTTTGGGATTTAAACTGCATCTCCTTCATGACAGCAAGAGAGACAGACTACATGCTGCAGTGAATGCGCCCAATGCACAATATTGGGCACACGCAATATGTGATTTTTAAAATTTGTCTGACATACAGTTAGCCGAGACTTTGTGGACTGTGTGCATGAATGTGCGCATGATGAAAAGTGTGTGCAGTCTCTCATTGTCTCTTGTCTCTTCCTGTTTTTAAAACACACACATTGTGGCCTCATGGGATGCTTCCCGTAGAACCTAGATCTGTAGTTCATAGACTGATCATCAGTTAGTGTGCACAAGGGAAGTAGTTAGCCTTCATTTGGCCCCTCTAATCACTGAACAGAGCACTTAAATCGAGCCAACAATTACTGTGTACCTTAAATATTCTAAAACAGATGCAAACAAGAATAGGGAAACGGGTGGAGAGGGGTGGCATGTCAGTCATTCTGCCCTAGACAATGGCCCAACACTGATTCTGCACCCTGATGACCTAAGCAATGAAAACACTATTGTGAAGCCACTTTTAATCACACCATTTCATTTTAGTCTGTAAAACCCAGACTAAATTGAACTGCAAAGGCCAGCAGCTCAGTGAGGAGTCATGTTAAACTAAATATTTTTCACAGAAGACACATGCAAGCTGAGTTTGGTACATTGTCTTCACCGACTCACTTTACATATTAGCTACAAGTTTCTGTGAACTTGTTGCCTATTGGTGATATTCTGGAAAATGGAACTATGTCTGATATTAGCAGACATAGTTCATCTTGTCTTTCTCCTCTTGCACGCAAACAGGGATTTTCGGGCGTCCCATTGGTCTTAAATTACAGACTCACACTAACTGACCAGTTGTCGTGGAGCCAGATTAGCATATACAGTAGCAAGCATCCAGGAAATCTCAACTAAGCACTGACCATAACAATAATGAATGATAACAAAAGATGTTATTGAATAATGCCTGCCCCCACACACCCCCACAGCATTCTGCAGGCTTAAAAGCGATGTGAAAAGATCAGAAGAAGATAGTGTGACAGTGAACAGGTAGAGAAAGAACGAAAAGATGACAAAGAAGAAATTAATTGTTTTAGTAAACAATTTACCTTCTGCAGCCACTGGGTGTTATTCTCCATAGCACTCTCCAGCCGCACCAGCTTCTTCTCCTGCCAAGAAGGCCTCTCCTTTTGGGCCTTACCCTGCTTGAACTGGCTTGAGACATGCTCTGCCTCAGATGGTGAGTCCCGCTGGAGAGCGTTGGTGACCTGGAAATCTTTTAGGGGATGGCAATGCTCCATCTCAGGGAGGATGAAGGTGTAGCTGCAGGGGCCATACTGCATGCGATGCATTTGGCGCTCTGAGGCAATTGTGGTGGCCAGCAAGTGGGCCAGGTAGGCGAGAGGTAGGGCCACCAGGCAGCCCATGTCAGGGAAAAGAGAGTGGAGGGAGAGAGGCTGGTCCTTTCTTCCTTTCTTATGGCTTGTCCTCCTTTGTGCTGTTGCATTCAGAAGTCTTCTTCAGCCCTGTTTGTACTCCCACTGTTCCTTGTGAGGACAGATAGTACGCACACTGTAAAAGGGGGTTTGCTAGCGCATGCAACCCAGTCCAGGAAACCAGCAGCAGTCTTCCCTCCCACCATTTATCTCTCCTCTGAAAAATTGCTTTCCCTTCTGCCTTCTCTTCAAACCACTGGAGTCCATATGTTGGTCTGCAAAATAGGAGGGGGTGGAGAATGGCCCGCTTCAGGATGTTGCCTAGAGTGGTAATGCTCTTAAAGTACATAGAGAGATAACATGTGTACAAGTGGTGTACCTCTCCACTCACTTACACACATATATATGGACACACAGTCACTCAGCCACCCTTCCCAAAATCTCTCTGACAATGTTTTGCTCCATCCCATTTTGTCTCTCTCTGCCCCTTTGTTGGTCTTTTGGTATGACCATACTGAATCCTTCTACCCTCCTCGGGCAAAAAGGTCAATTTTTGTCAATTTGTTTTGATTTGGCGATTATTTTGGCTGTGTTACAGCTCTTGTGGCATGAAATTTGGCAGGAAAGTTTCTTTTTAGTAATATTTTTGAAATCCAGTGTTATTTATTTTTAAATAGCATTTATACTCTTTTTATGCATTTTGTAACGTTCTGACACCCTCGTGGCCAAAAATGTACACGTACAAAAGTTATTAAATCATCATGCTTCAATAGTTTTTTCTACTTTTTTTCCATAAATCTCTTAAGCAACTTCACACTTGCTCAAAACTACCAAACATTCAATCATTCTCAGGATTTTTTAACCCTTTAAATGCCAGTTATTAATTTGAATTATGAAATATGTATTTCTAAAATACACAAAAAACGAATTATTTTCCATATAATAAATAGTAGAAGGATGGGATTTCAGTGGTGATTAGAGTCTTGGATATGCCAAAGATTAGCAACAAAATTGATTTGATTGCATTAGTATTTTTATGTAGTGCCAGATATTCCCTCCTGACACCTGGCCAAAAATCAGTCAAGTCAAAGTGTTTATTTGTCATATGCACAGTTAGGAAACATGTCTCCTTGTACAATGAAATTCTTACTTTGCCGTCCACATGAATGCCACAAAAATACAAGTGAAATATAAAGTAGATAAATAAGTAAAACAAAATCTAAGGCACTTTAAGCAGCAATATAATAAAAATATATAAGAATATAATAAGAGAATGTATGCTGCATGGGAGCATCATGTGCAGCAGTCAACAGTGAATGTGCAATTATGCATGAGCAAACTGAGAATGTAAACAGTACAGGTCGTCAGTACATGGCGTATTTCCTGGTAATAAATTCCTGTCAGCTGTTTAGGATTCTGATGGCAGAGGGAAAGAAAGAGTTTTTCACTCTGGAGGTCCTGCATTTCACACTTCTGAACCTCCGGCCAAAGGGTAGGGAGGTGAACAGTCAGTGCTGGGGGTGGGTGGGGTTCTTGAGGATGGAGGCAGCTTTCCTATGCACCCTGTGGTGG
>NW_018128284.1:30703-31305 GCF_001952655.1 Monopterus albus
ATGCAGCTGGTCAAGATGCTCTCGACGATGCAGCCCTAGAAGTTGCAAAGGAGCCTAGGTGACATGCCAAACCTCCTCAGTCTCCTCAAGTAGTACAGCCGCCACTGGGCCTTCTTGACCAGCTGTGTGGTGTAAAGTGTTCAAGTGAGGATGAACAGTGGCTGATGATTTCTCTCCTTCATCATGTCCACTACCATCTCCTTTGTCTTGTTCGTGTTGAGGCTGAGATTATTGTCCTTGCACCATGACACCAGACCGGCCACCTCCCTCCTATAGGCTGCTTCATACCACGAGTTATTGATAAACACACACACACACCACCTCGGACAATGAGATGTAGCTCCGGTGGTATGAAACCAGAAAATTCCCAGTGTCTGTGTGAGTTGGCGATATCCAGCAATGCCTGTCTGTTGTATGTTAGCAGTGCATGACATTTGTGCACTGCAGAAAGAGTAAAAACCACACAAAAAAGAAAAAAAACGAAGAAAAAGCCGGCATTCGAGAGTGGAATGCGCAAACACGTGGAGCCCTCGGAGCACCAGGCACAAGCGAGCAGGCTGAAATCAGGAGAGCAACCTGGAGACGGAGATGGAGACGCAAAT
>NW_018128284.1:32065-32416 GCF_001952655.1 Monopterus albus
ATTAAATAGTAACAAAAAAAAAAAAAGGAAAGAAAGAAAAAGTACTCGTAAGTGTTTTCTGATCTTACCTGTGTCACTGGCTAAAAGCTCGCGCTACCCGACCGCCACTACCCAGCCTCTTCCTAGCTAACGTACAGTCTCTGGAAAACAAACTGGGTGAGCTAAGAGCAAGAATTACAAAACACTGGGAAACCAGAGAATGTTGTGCTCTAATTCTCACCAAGACTTGGCTTTCTGACAAAGTCCCAGATTCCGCGATTCAGCTAGAGATCCACTCTGTACATTGGGGAGACCGCACTGCTGCTTCGGGGAAGGAAAGGAGGTGGTGTGTGTGTGTTTATCCATAACTCA
>NW_018128284.1:34022-47838 GCF_001952655.1 Monopterus albus
GCCTCAACACAGACAAGACGAAGGAGATGAGAGTGGACATGAGGAAGGAGAGGAGATCTCATCGGCCGCTGTTCAGCCAGGGGCTCGAAGTGGAGAGGGTGAGCAGCTTCAAATACCTGGGTGTCCACATCAGTGAGGACCTCACTTGGACATATAACACCACACAGCTGGTCAAGAAGGCCCAACGGCGGCTGTACTTTAAATTTGAACTATTCCGAAGCTATCTGTAATTTTATTATTCTAGTAAAGTGGTGGGGAGTATCCACACTAGTACAGCCTCACACAGTGGGACCCACCACTCCACACAGCAGTCTAAACTTCCTCCCGGGCGGGGTGGATAGAGTGGAGAGAAAGAACAGAACTGCCCCAGATTCCCTTTAAAATATCCTTTCTGAAATACTTAACACCCTCATCCACTATTATCTATGCAGGCCGTCACTCACAAATGACCGTCTGTTTAAGGTTTGTTTGTTTAAACTGGCAAATGATAGAACTGTGTGAATGACCCAGGTCAGAGTAGTATGTGACGGTCTGCAGTGGGTTAATAAAGATGATAACAGCAATATGATGTTAGCATAGCTTTACTGCCTCCTCTCATGTTGTGACTGGGAGAACAAGGCATCCAGGCAACAGGAAGCCCAGGGGAGCTGTTCCAAAGAGAAAACAAAGTCTGGCTCTGCTAATTTGAACTGGAGAAACGATGACCTCAAATGATCTTCTGACAAACCAAAAAGTGAGAGAAGTCATGCTGACAAATCAACATTCATTGAACAGGGCAACATTAAATCAAACTCCTGACGAGTTCACTCACTTGTCACCTAAATCACTTGGGCTAAATGTGCTTGGAGGTGACATCATCTCAAACTGACAGGTCCAGATCTACCAAGACTCTGAGTTCAGAGCTGGAGACTGGACTGTAACTCATATGCCATAGAAGGTGGTTCACCAGTGGGCCCTATTGATTGTGTACATGATGCATTCATTTCCATGGAAACTACACAAATAGAACTGTTTGTGTCCCTTTGTCTGGATACAACGTAGTTTTAGCTCTCTTGACTCGCCTATCAGAGCAGCTTTCCTTCAAAGAGGAAATTCCTGCGCTGGCAAGAAAAATCTGTTATTGGCCATAAAACCCAACCTTACTGCAATTAAACAAAGAAGTAGTTGTGTAAGTGTTGTGTATAACTGACTAAGGCTGATGCAGGCAAATATGTTTCTTAATTCCATGCAATCATTCAGTTGAATTTTAAAAGTAGACAGGTAAAAGGTTGTGAGATTGTAGCAGTCATTCTTTGTTCAGCCCTGCCAGCACTGCATAAACACTCCATCGTAAAAACAGGAACATTAAGCAAAGCAGGCCAGATCCACACCAGCCACTCATCAGCCTTCCTTGTCCGTTCCCCATTTGATCCACTTCTCTTTAATGAGAAACATCCTGACTTCACTTTGTCCTGTAGCTCTCCCTTTATAAATTTCATCTTGTAAATTGCTATTCCTATCAGTCTGTGACACATACATTCTGCTATATGACACCTGCCTGTTCAACAAGTCAGAGAACATTATTCATAGCAGGCTTTCTCCTTGTAAAACTGTATAAGAACCTGCTCAAACTCACAATTACAGTGGAAGTAAAAGATATATACTTTTCTATAGGATGCTAAACCAAAACATTGGAGTAAGACTTTAACACAACATCAAGACATTATGTGTCCATGCCCAAACAAGCATTCACAGTACAGAGTAAATGCCATCTGCAGACATGTAGGTAAACAGATAATCTCACAATCTGACACAAACACATTCAGGCCAATTTCAGGTGAATATAACTGAAATCCAGGGAATATTATATCCCTGTGAATTATGGTTTTAATGCTTCATCCACTCCCATTAGGCCACATGTGTCAAACTCAAGGCCCACGGGCCACATCTGGCCTGCGAGATCATTTTATATATCTTCTGACATTGTCAGTAAACCCGTGTGTCTTATTTGTGGAGTTAATGTGGTTGTAATTAAGGAATATAACCTAAGACAGCACTACGAGACAAAACCTCAGGACAAGCTAAAAAAGCGTGAATGCGGAGCAGAAGCTGCAGAAGGTAGAGGAGTTGAAGAGGAATCTGACATCACAGCAGACGTTTTCACCAAAGCCAAATCACACAGTGAAGCTGCTGTGAAAGCAAGTTTTATTGCGGCAGAGGAGAAAATCAGCCCGGACATTTACTGAGGGAGAGTTTCTGAAGAGCCTCATGATGAAAGTTTGCGACGTCTTGTGTCCAGACAAAAAGCAGGTGTTTGCAAATGTAAGCCTTAGCAGAAATACGGTTGCTGATTTTAAGTTCAAGTTTATTTATTTTGGAATAATATTGTATCCTGTCTGTTTTGATTCATATTTATGTTCAAAAAACGTTTAGTTTTAGTCTGGCCAATAAATTTTTATCCTGTTCGGCCCACGACCTAAAGTGTGCTTTGAGTTTTGGTCCTCTGTGTGATTGAGTTTGACACCCCTGATTTAGACAGATTGATGGTGATGAGGGAGGGCGAGATCCCTCCAATTCCAATAACCACTCACGACTGCTCTGACTGAGAAATGGACTGTGTGTGGTTCTATATGTGTTTGTTTTTTACCTCATTTACTCATTGCATGGTCCCTTGCTACAATAATAGCTCTGGAAAAGGGGCCATGATATCAGGTGGGATCCAGAAAATATTAAAACTCAACATTGCCTTCCCTGGTAGGCTAGAGGTTAAGGCACAGCACTCTTGCTGCTGCAGCCCAGGTTCGAATCAGGGTTGCATCTGGAAGGGCATCCGGTGTAAAACACATGCCAAATGTCAACATGTGAGTCATCAGTGTGACGATTCACTGTGGCGACCCCTAAAACAGGAAAAGCCAAAAGTGGCTTTCTTTCTATTGGCCTGTTTAGATTTGCATGAACTATACAAACAATTTAAGCACCGCTTCTGAATGCACTTCTTGGCCCCTGCTTTTTCCTAAGTTTGCTTTTGGTGGTAGATAAAGGAATGAGAAAAAATGCTTTATTAGTGTAAGGAATCATAGGCTGAAATGCACAATTACACACACACACACATACACACACACACACACACACACAAATGTGTCTTATAATGCAAGCTCATTATATTGATTTGTGCCATGTAATTGTCTGTGGCCTCTCTATCAATCATGTAACCCTCTTGCACAAACCTTTGCAACAACTTTTCTCCATTACATACGTTTTTCCCTATGACCAATTCTCCTTTTGTAAGGAGATGAATGGAATTCAGACTTGCACGGAATACAGATTTAACTTCTGCAAACACTGTTGCTAAAAGCCTAGTAATGTTCTTGTTTAATGAAAGGTACAAACCACACTGTTGTTTTTGTTTATGTGGCAACCAAGTACACAAGGACATTATCATGGCTTTTCACCTTTGCGTTGGCAGCTTTTTATCCTTTTAAAAAAATATAGTAGAAACCTTTCTTCTGTTGTTATACAACTTTTACTCCATGTTACAAAATCATGCAGCTCAAAAGATGCTCAAATCGACAATATTACTTAAACAAGTTATATATCATTAGCTTACTGACCCAGAAATCATTCAGAGTACTGCATATTAGGCCACACAGGTCTTTATTGGAGGAAGTATAAATTCAGATTTAGGTGTGAATTTAAAATATCAGCGATATGGATCACTGGCCACAGAGGATTTCAGTCAACCATGTAGTTGTATAGGTGCTTTTAAGTTTAATGCACTAGTTTATATTTGATGATGATGGTTTCCAACCATGCCCTATTTTGCCAGAAGTGTGTTAAATCATGACATACAAACTATTAATTTCTAATTTATAAGTTGGGCCAAACACCCCAGAGTAGTTGTATAAGATGACTAAAACTGAACCTGTAGGCCATACAGTAGGCCAATGGTAGGCTTGACTGTCAAACAGATAGAAAGCCATGTAGGCGGGCAGTTCATCTAATCTTTTTCTACAGGTATCAGACAGATAAAAACTAAACCCGGTGTCAAGGTTGGCCAGTATAATATTAACAATGTAAAGAGCGGACTCTATTATAAGGCCAGACGAGGCTAGTGTTCTGTTGGTAAGGCACAGGAGACAGAAACTACAATAGTCCAAGTGATAATCCAATTCAAAAACAGTCCAGATACAAAGCTGGCAAACACTAACATCCGAGGGATCCAAAACAGGAGGTCAAAGAAGCTGGTCCAATAGTTGGTACACAAATAAACATACAACAATCAGGAGGGCTATGCAGAAATCGGTGATCAGAAACAATCCAGGGTCAGAAACAAGAACCACAAATACAAGGATAACACTGGAAAGTCTGCACAGAGTCCAGAACAATCTGGCAGTTTTCTGGTGGAGGGAAAGCTGCTTATAACTGGGTGAAAACAAGTGTAACCAATTGAGTGCTGATGAAAGTAAAAAGTCCAGAACTAAGATGAAACAGAAAGAGGAAGTAATGTCAAAATAAAAGCATGAGAACGGAAACAGGTGGGACAGAACCATGACACCCAGCCCGAAAAAGGTGTAGCAATCCAGGTAGATCCAGATATAGCCAAATGTAACACACTGACAGAATAAGACTAAAACAATCTATTTTTTTATTGTCTCATCTTCAGACTATTTTCAGGACAATTTTAAAGACTATTTGTGGATAGTCTTTTATCCATCAGAAGTTTAGAGATGTTTATTTAATATGTCTAACTTTAACCTGCATGATTTTTTGACTACTTGGGGCAGCACAACAAACTAACCACAACAGTGAGTTATTGTCTCAGTAACAAAAATGTTAGCAAGCAGTCTATTTACACATCTAGCAAACTTGAACCATCAGCACTGATTCTGAGTCATGTTTATGGTCTGTCGATGAGAGTCCAGTACAACTCACTTATGGTTTCCACCATCTGCTGAGGGAAATATCTGGCTCCTTAGCAGATAAAGTTCCACCATATTCACCAGCTTAGCCGGTGGCATCTTTTGCTCCCTTAGTGGGGAGTTTGGGTACCGCAGTTTGGCTCTATGATGGTTAGCCCTCGTGTGGCAGTTTGCTCTTGAGTCAGTCATATTGAAAACACCTGAGCGGTGTCTTAGCAGATGTATATAAATTTTCACTGTGATGCCTGTTTAATAATGCCTGATAAGATTTTTTGTAGATTGAAATGTTGCTGCTACTGCTGAATTAATTTGCTGGGGACTAGTCTGCAGACTTTTTTCCTGCTGTTTTGTAGCTTAGAAAAAGACCCTGTGAATTCAGGTCACCTAGTAACAGAAAAACATGTGTTGTGTTCAGAGGACAACAGGAGGAAAACAGGTGAGTAGATACATGCATGTACTGAAGCTGGATTTAAAATGTCCATTGATTGATGTGCATTGATTCATTAAGCTGAACAGCCAGTCAGTGCGGTCTCTCTCTCTCACCAATGAGGCCCACCCAGTCTGATCGGCTCCGATATGCCAAATTGGCCAAAAAGCCATCAAACAGCGTCCAACTAGTGCCAATGGTGTGGGACACACTGGGAAGAGGTGCCCCAACAGATGCTCATGTATGGCCCAGTGGTCAGCCAACCATCATCTTGGTGTGTCACAGCCCTTAGGACAGCTGTGGCAGATTTACCTCTGAGTAATTTACAGCGGGGTGAACATACTTTCTTTAAAAAAATTTGAAACATTTATGTCTATAAAGTCAACTAAACAGAACAATGAAGTCAAAATGGAAGCAAAAATAAAAGCAGATAAAGTGTTAAATTGGGTGGAATTAAGATAGATTAAAAGCCATGGAAAAAGAACAGTCTTTTGTTTAGTTTTTAAAGAGGAAGATTGAAGTTCTAATGGGAACTGGTTTTAGCTATGGGCAGCATGACTGAAAGCACTTTCACCAGTTGACCAGTCCCAGCTGATATGAGATTCATATCAGCATCCATCCATTACCACTTATTGCTGAATAGGGTTGCAGAGGGTCTGGAACCTCCATCAATGATTACACCAAGATTCGTGGCACAGGTTTTTAGTGACTTGGCACTGGTCGCCAGCCCTCTTTATTTCCAGAACATATTGCTTTCTATTTTGTCTTTAAGTTGAATGAAATTTTGTTGCACCCAGTTTTTCAAAACTTAAGTCTATAGGACCATAATCACTTAGTGAGAGTGTACATTTCACTTTTTGTTCTCTTCCTGCTTTTCCACATTTGTGTTATTTTATTGTAAGACTTTGTGAAACTAATATGTCTATTTATTGTATTTCTAATTTCCAAGTCACAAGGATGTGTGGTATATGATCTATGTGTGAATGCATGCATGTATGAATAAGAGAAAGAGATACGAATGACAAATGTAATGTGCCTTTGTGATGTCTTGCTGCATGTCAACTTGCTATGTGAAGACCTCAAATCTGAATGCAGGAAATGAACTTGATTATAGCAGACTTGCTCGGAATTGTGCCTCCTTTTTGTGTCGCAGCACTGCTTCACCACAGTAATCACTGTCAGTGATCACATTTATCATCAAAAACACAGTCAAACAACTTTAAAGAATATCACTGAAAGTAAAGATGATCTTACATATCAAATGGTGTATCCCATGTGTATGTCATTCATTTGGATCATATAGCAAGCACAAGTTAAACTATATATGACCACTGTTCAGTTGTCTTGGCTTATTTCGGCTGCAGGGTTTTTTGAAACAGTGTTGTCCATGACTTCATTGTGGATATATTTTTGATTTATTTTGCATTCCATTGATGCAAATGATGTGGTTGTCAGCCTAACAGGAAATGTTTCACCCAGTTTTCAAGAGGACACTAAGATACCTGTCACCTGGACTTGTTCTTGGCTTATTCTTTGTTGAATTAATTGGGGAATGGTGTAGATGACAAACAGCAAAGGGTTACTGCTGTGCTTTGCTGGAGCAGGGTCGGGGGTTAATGTTGATGTTACTATTAGTGAGATTTGCTTCTCCACAAGAATATATTAGAATAGCTATTTGTATAGTATGTAAGTACATATTTATAAGGCTACTATGTATGTATGTTATATGACAGTAGCTTTTAGTTGAGCGTGAAGGAATACAAAATCTTGCCAAGAGTTATGATGAACAGCATTTCATCACTGGAAGACATAAATTTAATTCAGAGGAGGCTGGGAAAACGTTTGGAGGATACAACTATAATATCTAGCTACTATAACCATGTCAGAAGATGAATATTTGTGTGTGTTAGCCAGTGCAAATCCATGCTTTGTTGCTTAGAAACCCTTCACATTATCTCAAGCAGCATCATTTTTTCAGCCTGGGACTCTGTGCCTGTTTTCACTGTATATCTGGGTCTCACCACTGCATCAGATTCAACTCAGGTAGCACTTGCTGACTTTGTAAATGTCTGAAGACTGGTGCTTTAAAAGTAGTTTTGCAGTGTTGAATGCACAAATAGATGAAGATTTTCACTTTGGGCTTCCAAATATGAAGTCACTGAATAACTCTGAAGCCCTTATCATATGTGAACATTTATCTCTCTCTCATACGTGCACGCCCTCAAATGTACTGCACTGTTAACACAATTATCGACAACCAAATCACACTGTAAAATGCTAGAGCAATTTTCACACTGGAATAACCACAAAATACCCAAATGAATATGTTTTCTACCAGACAGGTAATATCCTCTGCCTTTATATCATCAGCCAGTCAGTGTGTACCTCTCATCCCTCTGTTCTGACTCTAAACTATGCCTCTTCTGTGGAAGGCCTGACACACTGTGAGCTTAGGGCCGGGCCTGAAACCTTGCTGGGTTGTTAATGACCTGCTCTGTTATCACTTCTCCGCTACTCTTCACACCTGCACTCAAGAATAATATTTACCCTGTCTATCATTATCTTACAGGGGATATGCCTCTTCCTGTCTAAAGTCAGACTTGCTTCCAAGCAAGGAGAAGGGAATGGACAATCTGTGTGAAACAAATCTTTTTAGGAAAAGTGAGCACAGAGAGCTGTGGAGAACCAAAAATATTTTCACCCAGCACAGTGGGTTTTTGGATGTAGTAGCATTTTTATGAATGATTTGAAATTTGATGTGGTTGTGTACTCTTCGCATTTATACAGTTTTGTATCTGAGATATGTATATGGAAATGCAAACTTAATTAAAATGGAATTCATGCACTGTGGCAGATTTTCATATAACAACAGAGCAGCACTTAAAAGCCAGGCTCAGTAGCAGGGTATCAAAGAATTGCCTGAAAGCCTATTTGATTTTTTTCACTGAGTGTGACCTGGTAGAATAGCTTCATGCTATAGGACAGTATTTTTATGCTTATGTCCTTCCTTGCTGAGAGTTAGATAAGATCGACACCACTCTTGTACATGTTTGGTTTTTTTTTTTGTATGAAATTAATGGCTGGGATCAAGTGGTTAGCTTAGTTTAGCATAAAAACCGAAGACAGGGAAAACGGTAAATCAGTTAACACTGCATCAAAAGGTTCAGACAATCTAAGTTCTTCCTTGATGTTGCAATTTTCAACTGCTTGAAGGATGTGACTCAAGGATTACAAGAAACTACTGTTTTGTCATTTGGATTTGCTGAACTTTGCTGACATTGTCACTTGCTGGAGAAGTGGCACTGAGGCAAACACTTTACACTTCACTAGAGCACAATCAGTTAGAGTACTATTAACAATGCCTCCGTGTTTTTTTCAAAATGCGTATTTAGTGCTGTGTTTTTTACTACTGCTACCTACAACACTCAGCACTTCACATTCAACCTGGTTACAGAGATTACTCAGCAGGGACATACAGGCAATGAACAATGTAAGAGGAACATGAATCACACCAACACCTCCGACACCATTTAGACAAAAACATGCATACAAAGGCAGGCTTTACAGGACTTTTGTAATGAATTGCTTTGGGCAGTAAGGCATTTCTGTTTTTTCTGTCTTCACTCCTGCAAATGTTCACTATATTTCTGTGCCAGTTTTCTTTATTAGAGATTGAAAAATACTTGAAAAGGACTGTCAATAATTTGGAATGTTTTTATCTGAATTAGTTGAAAGTATGCTGAAGTAGAATTAACTGCCTGTGTGTCTAAGCCACTGACTGTACAAATATGGATGTGGTGTCACCCCTTCCCTCCACTATGCAAAAGTGAAGCCAAATCAAATCATCATCAAATAACTTCAGCCATCATGGTGTATATATTTTCTACAGTCAATGGTACAAAGACACTTGGCTAAGAAAACTTGTAGAAGTTATGTCCAATTACTCTGTTTACTGTAATGACTATTATCCCTCTTATCTTTAAAAAAAAAAGAAAGCATTTACCAGGCAATAGTTATTTAAATTTTAAAGGCAGTAACAAATTTACAGTTAGAGTAAGTTAGAATACGATGCAGTAAATAAAAATGTGCAAAATAAATACAGTATAGAAGCTACCACTGAGCAGTTTTTCTAATGTGTTGTTTAAAGGGAGAGTCACTTTTGTGCAATAAATCTCAATTTACAACTACAGAAATGCATTTCCTGTCAAAAATGCATGCGGATGCTGATATGCTGAAGGACCACCCTGAAAATGCCTGAAATCAATTGCTGATACAGCTGAAGGATGAAAAGAAATGGCTGAAGTTCTTTGTTGAAATAGTTGAGAAGAAATAACTGAAGTTCTTTGTTGAATAATCTGAAGAATGAGATGTGTATACGTTTGTTTTCAAGGGTATACCTCTTCTGGTTTCAGGGGTTACACCTTCCTCTGTTCTCTTCCCTAATCCATCCCTCTCCTTTCTCCTTCCTCCTGAATATGCACATAGCCTTACCACCCCCCTCTCCCCCTCCGTTCTCTCAGACGGCTTTGCTCCACCAGTTCTGCACTGCGCTGGCCTGAAGAGGAGTGAGTGAGCAGAAAGAGAAGCAAAAGAGGATTTCGTGAACCGAGGAAAGACGGACAAGGGAGAGGGACCATGGCTACTCTCTCTGCCTTGTTGAAACCCTGGGTTATACTGCAGATCTTGTGCCTGTCTCTGGCCCAAGTGGTGAGTAGACAGGGAAGGCTGCTCAGCTCAGGCTTTGCTTCATTATTCTGGGGCCCATTGGGGAGGAGGCCCATGGGAAGGGCCAGTGGGCTCTGGATGTCCTGGGGTGATGTTCTTGGTTGCGTGTTATCTTAGTGCTCATTGATGTCATTAAAATCCTGGTTTTATAGGATACATTTAAAAAAAAGATGAACTTGACATGGTTTTCTGCTGAAGAAACAAAGTGAAACTGGACCTCTGTTTCTGTGGATTATCATTCTTATCTTGTACAGACTTTTTACTTCTTAACTAAGGAGCTCAGAATCAAAGGGAGAATTTGTCATTACCTGACTTTTTTAACAACAAAGCTTTTGATTCATTGAAGAATAGAGAAAACCATTGACAATGGTGAAAAAGTGCAAATTCACAGGGCACTGACACATATATGCCAACTGCTTACTGAGTGTGGATCCTCCTATTCAAACAAATGCCTACATGTTACCTCCTCGTCTTCACTTTCAAGGATTATTTTTATTTTTTAATTTATGTGCATTTTTCTTGAACATTTCAAAGTGTGATAAAGACTGTTATCACCTGATGGACTGGCTGATGACTGAGATGATACATGCTGAGGGGGACAGGGAAACAGAGATGGGGTGATGGTAGGGGAGGTTGGGGTAAACAGTGCTATTCTCATGACCCCTCCTCCCACAGTCTTCATCAGTCCTTTGTTTTTACCCCTCTTCTACTTTTTCTTCTTATTTAATTTGATTTTGACTTTAGGATTTTTTATAAGCAATATCATTTTAACTTTGATAATATGTTCCAAAATTAATGACAAGTTGCACTACATTAGTATATACATAAAGAATATAGACATTTTCTAATATAAATGTGCCTTTTAGTATTATCTACTACTGGATCACTATAGTTTTCATGCTTTAACACAATATTGCAGTTTATAGAACTGTTTTGGTATTTGTTTGTTGCAATACAAAAATAGTCCACTGTTTTCTCTCTGTGTTTCAGAGGGGTCCACCTGGACCTCAGGGTCTGCCCGGCCCACCGGGCCCCTCTGGTACCCCTGGGTCGGACGGCATTGATGTAAGTATCCAGAAAGCTTTGCTCAATAGGCTTATCACAAAGACCATCATTGTGCTGGAGAAATACCAAACCCTGTGCTGCTGTGCAGCACCACACTGTCACCAGCAGAGGGCACTGCAAATGAAAACACTGGCACAAAGGAGCTCTGTTCCCAACAGAGAAAAGGTCTTTGAGCATGGACTCTTGGTTCAGTCCTGAGTTTGTGTCATAGTAATATGATACTTTTGAAATATTCTTTGGGTTAACTACAGCCAGGCTGTGTAAATATGTTCTAAATTGAGGCTGCTGGAGAAGTGAAACAGGAGATGTGCTGCTAATCAAACCACAAGGGGAGTTTTTTGGTTTCTATTCTGTAATCAAAAATCTGATTTCTTTAGATCATCTTATACATTTGAACAGACATCTATGATCTTAATATTTACTGATCCACCTTCATGATATGTAGTGCCTGTTGGATTATGAGTTAGATTCTCAGCATCAGGTTGCCAACACAGTGCAAGCTGGGTTATGTTACCCAATGTAGGTTACATTACCTCCTCCCATTTAAAAAAATGGCAACATTGCATAGTCGAGACTTGGAGGCACTTGCCTGCTTGACTGCCCTTCTACAGGCTTTTCCTGTTTGTGTTCCTACCCCAGTGAAGCAGCAAGATGGGATGTCAACCTGAAGAAAAACCTACTCAGTGCTTGGGAAAATTTAGGCCTCATCTAAAGGTTGCACTTGCTATAGTACAGTCAGTAGCTGAACCCTTCACCACTAGCCACAGTGGCTGAGCTTTGACTTTAACAACATGATATTAATGTTGTAATATGGATTTATTGCATAGCTACCATAAATATCTCAGAAGCATCATTATCCCATAGCTGTTAGCAAGCTGCACTTTAACAAGTCCAACACAAAGACTCTCAATACATTTTATATTTTTCAAATGTTTCATTTACTGTTTTTAATCAACGAAGCTACACTGAGGTCAGAAAATTCTTTTGCAAGGACTAGACAGAAACAGAAAGGTGCAGGCAAGTTAAAATGGATAAAACAAAATATGTATTTATATATATCAAAACAGACAAGACTTCTGCTATAGTTAATTTGTTTTGTGAGGGCTTGTATAGTGAACCAGAGGGAATAATGCTACCAGTGATGTACATTGTGCTGATAGATATGACGATGAGCAAAAATTATGCATGTTATGAGTAATTTTATTAGGTTACAGTTCCTGCTATGTCCCCTGTTCCCATATTCTGTTCAGTTAAAACATACAAGATAAATGGATTTAAATTTCCACTCTCTCTCTGCAGGGCGAGAAAGGACCCCTTGGCCCACCCGGTCAACCAGTAAGTTTGTACTGTGCTGTTTATGGGCGTTCATACTGCAAACACTTTCATATTTGTTCATGACTATAATGTGTCATAATGTGTTTGTTTTAATGTAGGGACGAAAGGGAGAGCCAGGGGAGCCAGGTGCTGATGGAGCTCCAGGAGAGAATGGTATTGAAGTAAGTAAACTGAGTGATGTGTGTGTGTGAGAGAGAAGGAGACAAAGTGAAAGAGAGATGGCATGTAAGAGAGGAAGAATGCAACCACTACAATATGCATGAGGATGGACATGAGTGTGACATTTGTACTTGCTTGCAAAGGTGGTTAAAAATAACATTAGAACATGTAAATCTGACAGAACCATTCCAACTCAAGATCTGCTCACAGTACTAAGGTTTCAATGTCACAGTCCTCATCAGCAGTCAAGTTTAGTCAGTCAACGTCAAAGGTCAAAGTGTTTATTTGTCATATGCACAGTTAGGAAATGTGTTTCCCTGTACAATGAAATTCTTACTTTGCTATCCACATGAATGCCACAAAATACAAATGAAATATAAAGTAGATAAATAAGTAAAACAAAATCTAAGGCACTTTAAGCAGCAATATAATAAAAATATATAAGAATATAATAAGAGAATGTATGCTGCATGGGAGCATCATGTGCGGCAGTCAACAGTGAATGTGCAATTATGCATGAGCAAACAGAATGTAAATAGTACAGGTCGTCAGTACATGGTGTATTTCCTGGTAATAAATTCCTGTCAGCTGTTTAGGATTCTGATGGCAGAGGGAAAGGAAGAGTTAGCGCTGCCATACCAGACAGTGATGCAGCTGGTCAAGATGCTCTCAATGATGCAGCTGTAGAAGTTGCAAAGGATCCTAGGCGACATGCCAAACCTCCTCAGCCTCCTCAGGAAGTAGAGCCGTCGTTGGGCCTTCTTGACCAGCTGTGTGGTGTTAAGTGTCCAAGTCAGGTCCTCACTGATGTGGACGCCCAGGTATTTGAAGCTGCTCTCCCTCTTCACTTCAAGCCCCCAGATAAACAGTGGCTGATGAGTTCTCCTCTGCTTCCTCATGTCCACTATCATCTCCTTCGCCTTGTCCATGTTGAGGCTGAGATTATTGTCCTTGCGCCATGACACCAGACCGGCCACCTCCCTCCTGTAGGCTGCTTTGTCCTCGCCAGTGATTCAACCTATCACTGTGTTGTCGTCCGCGAGCTTTAGGATGATGTTGTCTTTGTGGGAGGTGTCACAGTCGTAGGTGAACAGGGTGTAGAGGATGGGGCTGAGGACACATCCCTGTGAGATGCCGGTGTTTGTAACAATGCTGGCTGAAGTCCTATTGCCAATCCTGATAGTCTGGGGCCTGCCAGGCAGAAAGT
>NW_018128284.1:49692-56804 GCF_001952655.1 Monopterus albus
TTCTTTAGTATATTACTTGTGTGGTGTAGAAGATAATTATTTAAGAATACACAGCAGCTAAAAACACAGCACTGTTATAAACTACTATTTCTCTATGAAGCTTCTTCCGGTTCTTTTAAACCAGGAACTCTCAATGAGACCTATATAATCTTAATCATTTTTTGGGCTAGCCCATGCTACGCAGGGCGTCAAGACCGTGACGTCACCTGATAAGCCAGCTTGCAGCTGACTCTAATGTTAGCCAAAACATGAGGAAAAGTCAAGGTGTGTGACTGTTGTTTTCGTGGTGTGTATCTAAAACAATTGGACATAACCTTACACATTAAGACAAATATTAAGACTAGCATTACAGTTTACACCAACAGCTCTTTGCCTGTAACCTTGACCTGCCTGCAGTCTGCACTGCAGGCCCATTACTGAACAGTTAACAGCCTGAGCTAGTCAATCTGTCTGCACTAAACATTTCTAGACAACAAATCTATGAATATCTATCTAACTAGGAAATAACCTAACACTGTGCTCTCTGGTTAGATAGTAGGGCCGGCATTTCAGCAATAAAAACTCTATCTGGCGAACAGTACTTATAAACAGTGCGTACATCACCACACCACAAGTTATTGATAAACACACACACCGCCTCCTTTTGCCTTCTGAATCGCGGAATCTGGGACTCTGTCAGAAAGCCAAGTCTCAGTGAGAATTTGAGCACAGCATTCTCTGATTTCCCATTATGCTGTAATCCTAGCCCTTAGCTCGTCCAGTTTGTTTTCCAGAGACTGTAGCTATGAAGAGGCTGGGTAATAGCCTAGCATGGAGTCCCCTGCGCTTGCATCGCTTGCTTCTCCGTCTCCAGGTCGCTCTCCTGATTTCAGCCTGCTCGCTTGTGCCTGGTGCTCCGGGGGCTCCAGGGTGATGGTGGTTGTAGTCGTTGCGGGAGCGGACAATGAGTTGTAGCTCCGGTGGTATGAAACCAGTAAATTCCCAGTGGCTGTGTGAGTTGGCAATGCCTGTCTGTTGTATGTTAGCAGTGCATGACATTTGTGCACTGCAGAAAAAGTAAAAAAAACACACAAAAAAGAAGAAAACGAAGAAAAAGCCGGCATTCAAGAGTGGAACGCGTAAACACGACCGCCTCGGTGGGCGTCATGTTTACAATGTCGTCATGGAGACGTGGGATAGTATGTCAATAGGATATTTAATTCTTGATAAGATAGTTGGTTCTTGATTTTGAATATGGTAGCTTGACAAAACAACTCCCACTTGGGAGATTTGTAGTCCATTTTTGCAGAGCTCTTATGATGTAGAAAATGTGTTTGTGCTTGTAACACTTCAACGATGGGCTTTGATAATTAATGTTGAATACACAGCATAGCATTACATTATTGTAATGTATATGACACTAAAAACATCAAAACAATCCTCAAACTAATCTTTTGTTTTCATTTTAATGTATTATTTAAAGCATTTTCTAAGGCTTTTGGTGCTTACTCTGATAATTGATTTACAATTCAAGATGTTCTTATTCAAGAACAGGTCATTAGACAGTATATTAAGTTGCTGTACATGCTGAGCTATTTTCATATCAAGGAGTTTAGAGTTTCCCTCTGTATGCTGGGTTTGAAGAGTCTAATAACAGAAGTGCAGCGCTGATCCTTGAACTCCTAAATATTGGTTTCTCATAATTATGATGATTAAGTAATTAAAGCTTATTTCACTGCTTCTGTCCTAGAAATGCCCTTTGACAGATGATTGAACAAACACCCATTATTCCTCACTGATTGCATTTACATTATTAAATCTCTTGTAAGAGAAATAAAATCAAGTAGATTTCAATGATTTCTAAACTTCAGGAATGAAATTTCCAAATAGCAATAGTGATGTAGCCTTTCTGAAGGTCAGTACTTGTGAGAGGAGGTGAACTGAGTGGTCACATGCTAACAGAAACTCACACACAGATGCATTCCTCAGAGATTAGCCAGTAATCTGCCCTGGAATCTCAATCTCAAGTTTGTTTCCTAATTACTTCCAAGAACAGTGTCAGCTTCAGTCAAATGCATGATCTGCCCTAATGGGAGGTAAATCGGAGGAAAGCCTGTGGAAAGCACAATGATAACTGCTAATTTCATTTTTAACCCCCACAATGTCTATTTTAAGTGCCTGGTTTCATTTCATTCTGCCTATCTACAGGGTTTGATTGGTGCAAAGGGGGATCGAGGTCCTACTGGGAGCCCTGGCCCTAAGGCAAGTGTCTCATCCACCACCTGAAAAGATGATTAGAACAAGTGCACCATTTTTCTGCTATTCTCTGGAAAGCATGATCCTCAAACAAGTCACATTCTCTTTATCTTGTCCTAGTGATGTGGAGCATGATACTGATCCCTGCTTATCCCAGTGTCTCAAGATTTTCTGTCAGAGATAAACTATTGTTTCACCTTCAGTGCTGAGTGCCATGTTAGCCAATCTCATGTCCTGGGGACATTGCCTTCATTTATTTTTATTAGTCTTTTGCTGTTCTGTTGTCTTTAGGGTCAACCTGGACCAAGTGGCGAGCCCGGGCCCCCTGTAAGTAAATCAGTTTATCATCTATCACTTTTTTTCTACTATAAAGAAGATATGTTAATATCTTATACTATGTGGAGTGGTGGAGGAATTACTCCAATTTTATTTGAATAATTGTTCCAGTAAAACAATGTTAAAAACCTGCAGTGCAAGTAAATGTGTTGCATTCAAATTCTTGTGACTCAGAGCCCAAACCAGGCACTGCTTTTCTGTAAGAGATCACAAGCCAAACAGTTTGGGAACCACTGATTTAATCTTTAGTGCATCACATTTTATATGTTCAAAAAGTTACATTTGAAGCATAGCTTGTGCCTATGGCTGCCAGACAAATGTAGTGGTGTAAAAAAAAAAGAAAGAAAAGCACAATATATCTATTTCAAATGTAGCGGAGTAGCAATATAAAGTGGCATGAAATTGATATACTCAAGTACCTCAAAACTGCATCTGCAACTTTAGTGTTTATTTATTTAAAGTATGACAAATATATATTTTTTTATCTCCTAAAGCTGACATGATGCTTCTGAAATGACTTATGACTGGCTGAATTAGGTATTGTTTGAAGCCTAGTCAGTCTCCTAACAAATATACTGTAGCCCAGGTGGTCTCATAAGACAACCTCCTGAGTCTTTTTTTTAAATGTCTGAATACCTTGCCAGCTGTGCTCTCTTGTCGGGTTCACTACCAGGTGTGGCATATTCCATGTACAACTGACATGAGTCTTATTCCTACATACCACTCTTGATAACGAAATGTGCTCTAAATAATCCATATTTTATGATCATAGTATCATTAAATGCTACCATCAACTTTATGGCCACCGGCAAATACAAGGCCAGTTCAACAGTGAAGCATAAAAACACACCATCTGTAACCCAGTCTGACACCACTAGGTGGTGCTCTCTGTCCATCTATCACACATCATCCAATATATTCAGACATTAAGTCCAGAGTCATCCAGTGCCATGTTTGAATGTAGCACCATTAGTGAAATCCTTTGTTTAGCAGTAACAGGCATCCTGACTGGGCCTGTGCTTGTACACCCAGCTGCCTCAAGCTGTTCTCCCTCCAAGAAGGCTTTCTTACTTAATTATTGTTTATAAATATTTCCAACCAAAAGACAGAGTAAACATAAGGTGATTGTGTCTTCTTGAGTATTTAGTTTTTTTCTTGCTCTGTCACTGTACACACTTACTACAGAATTACTGCTGCTGTTTTTAATTGGCTTTTGCAAACATTCACTGATATTTTGACAGAATGGTTTCACCTGTTATACAGTAATTTAGCCCCTTCTCACCTCTATCCGTACAGGGACCTGGCCTTCCAGGACTGGCTGTAAGTAACTTGTATTGTATAATAGAGTCATGTGTTTATCACTTCATGTCAGAAGGTATGGAAAAAATTTTGTGGCTATTAGGAAGTATAGACATTGTATTGTCTTGCACTCTGTGTGTCTATGTCTAGGGCATTCCAGGGCCAATCGGTCTTCCTGGTCAAATTGGACCAACTGGACCGAAGGTATGACCATTGTAAGCTGGCAGAACCATTTCATTTTTGGCTTTTACTCACAGCTTCTTTCCTTTCCCCACTTTGTTTAGGGCATCTTGGGACCACCTGGACCTCCAGGACTTCTCGGACCTCCTGGCAAGCCAGTAAGTGCAGACCCAGGACTGGTTATCTTAAATATATGTCATCTTTCTCTCAGATTTTTAATGGAACAAAGAAGATCTTAGAGGTAACCTGGCTCTGGGAAACTTGAAATCAAGAGGTTGAAGTGCTATGGAGTATCATGTTGTGGTGGGGATGGACAAACAGGAGGATGGCCAGGAACATCCTCTGTTCATGCTATACTCCCCGAGTAGTTCAAACAGTACTTGATTTTTAGGCTAACAGGATATAGCAGTGGGAAGTCACTTTTATTACCAAAAATACATACATAAACTCACATAAGAAAATATTTTTTTGATAATGATTATGTTTTGTTGTGTTTGTTTGTTTTTAAGAATTGTGACTAAGATAGGTCCTGAGTGGGATATTTTAAACTACAGTTTAAAAATAAACTTAACAGAGCTCTGGTGGACAAACAATGCAATTGCAACATAATCTTTGGGATATTTGTGTTGTAATTTATTTTTATATTAGCCTGGATGTGTACAGTATATGCCAAAACCAATTATTTTAAGACTGACTGATATAATAGCCTATCACATTTATTAGTCTAGCTCTAATAAGAACAATGGACAAATGGTGAATAAAACTGTGCTGCTTGGATAAATGTAAACTTTATCCATAGAAAAGATGTTTCTTTTCAATGAGACTGGTGAGATTCGCTGTAGACACAATGAGAGATACTGTAAATGAGCTACCGGCATCTCATTGGCCTATTATATCAGTCTACTTGCCTATTATATCAGTTTACTTGCAGTTAACCTATACTGTGGGATCAATAAAGTACCTACCTACCTACCTATAGAATATCACAGTGTAAAAATAAAGCAAAGTTGACCCCATATCTACTAACACTTGTCACATGTATGATCTGTTCCGCAGCAGCAATTAATGTGTTTTTAAAATATACTGTATGATAACACAGATAGAGCTCAGTACTGCTTGTACAGTTCCCAACAGACACTAAGTAAAAGATACCACAAACAGTACTATTTTCCAAATGGTGTATGTACTTTCTTGTGTGCATCTTTGAATGGTTCCAAGAAGTGGGTGGTTTCTTCATTGAAAGTGCTGTTCCCAGCCCAGGGGAGTGTATTTGTTTAGCTTTAGTGCCGTCCTAGGGTAAATAAACCCCCATTAGATCAGTGGGCTGTTACATCTGACTGTAGCAGGAATACACCAGTCCCTGTAGGGATGCCTTACTTTCAAACTCAAGCTATAAACAGAGAAGGAAAGATGGAGAGAGAGTGGAGAAGAGGAAACGGTCTGCCAACTGTGACCAGGTGACTGGCTTAATCTTTCCATCTATGTGTTTGTCTGTCTAGGGTCCTCCAGGCATGTTTCTTGGTGGAGATGAGGGTAGTGCAGACTTCCAGGTAAAGATCTTATGGCATCCACTTCCATGGAAATCTATTCTGACAAAACTTCAGTCTTCATAATCTGTACATTTCATTCTTTCTACAACAGTGTCCTATTAACTGTCCAGCAGGACCTAAAGGCCCCCAGGGACTGCAAGGAGTCAAGGCAAGTAATCTATTTCAAGTCAACCTGAAGAAATAACGTAGTCTTTTCAGCATCAATCATTATTACAAAACTGTTATGACACCATCCTGATTGTTGCCCTCTAGGGACACAAAGGACGTGCTGGTGTTCTCGGAGACCCTGGTAGCATAGGAAAACCGGTGAGCTGCACAATCTCTGCTAGAGAGGATACACATATGCACACAAACCCCCATTCTTGTACATGCTGTACAGTCTTGCACACTCACCCGCTATTCAGGACCAGCAGTGGTAAAGATTAGCTCTAATGAAGCCCCCCAAGGCACATGACTGGCACTAATCTGGCTGTGATTAGTTAGGCCTGGCCTTGGCTCCTACAGTCAGCATGCAGTGAGCCAGATGAAAGGGGTGGTGAAGAGCCAGGTACATGAATCAGAGGATGAGGGAGTCAGGGTTTGCACAGCCCTCTCACCTCACTGTATTAAGCAGAGCTAATGAGCACACAGTGGGCTCCAAGGGAGCAGCTAGCCAAGACCTAAGAATTAGCCTCTGATCTTCCCACACAAGGAGCCATCTGGCAGGGCTTAGATGCTCAAAACAGTCAGTGCACCAGCTGACTACCCCTTCAAGGCAGACATACATTTTCTTCTTATAGACAGTCAGCATGAGCTAGCTGTTGAGACCAAAAACACCGACAGCACCTGTTATTGCTATAGTACTGCTATATTTCTGATGACTATGTCATGTCAGTGATGAAGAATTAGTGAGCAAGCATTTCACATTTATCTTCAAACTGCTGAAAAACTGCTTAAACTAGATCAGATGCAACTGGTTTGTCTTGGGAATTACTGGGCTTGACTGGACAGACTGAACAGTGTCATGCAGGTGTGGCTGGTAAATAAGATTTCTGATGATAAACTAGTTATAAAGATTATTATAAGATAGTAAAATATGATATATTTTTATTGTTTTGTAAATGAATAGTTAGGCATTTTGGGAAATATATTTATTTGCTGTTTTTTTTTGCTCAGTTAGTTGAGGTGATTAGATACCAATCTTGTATGTATGTATGAAGGTATAGTTGGGACACAGTTAGGCTAGCTTAGTTTATATTAGCTTAGTTTAAAGTAAAGACCAGAAATCATGATGGGGGACAATGCCAAAGAGCTAGCCGCTGGCTCTTTTTAGCATTAGACACAGCCAGGCACAATGTAGAAGAGAGGCTAAATACATTATTAGTGGGAGGAATGCATCATGAGCAGGTGGAGGCGGGGCTGACTTTAGTAATGGCCAATCAAACCAGCATCTCTGATCCCATTTTAAAAGCACAGCAGAAACACGACTCTGTATATCACTGGTGTCACAACATAGGAGCTGAAAGATTCTTT
>NW_018128284.1:56817-97229 GCF_001952655.1 Monopterus albus
CCTACCACTTACATACACTATGCACTCCAATCCTGTATTCTGTACTGTGTTGCCATAAACAGATTGTGGAAGCATGCAGCCTGTTAAAGATGCCCTGATGACTTTATCTACACCTACAGCTTCTTTGTTCGGGATCAATCCATTATGTAACAGAGTGTCCTTGTGAAACTTGACTTCTTGAGGAAATTGTAACTGAGTAGTGTGTAACAGCAGCGCACAGTGAGGTCTGACTGACTTCATCTGCTACCTGTAACATGATTGACTGGGACATTTGCAGGGTATTTGTTGTTTGTCATTGCTCTTGAACTGCTCTCCTGTGGTATTTTGTGCATTTATGTGCAATTACTATACTTGGATGTGGTGTCAGATCTTCAATTCTCAAAAACAACTGTAGCTTCAGCACCTTCTCCCCACTTGAATGTGCCATGATAGGTAGCAGGCACTCAATGCCCAAAGAATAACATAAATGACAGTAACTAATCAGCCTCCTCTTTGTATTTCCTTCATCAGGGCCCCAGTGGAGATATGGGCATCTCTGGGGAACAGGGCATTCCAGGGCCTCTGGTATGCCAAGAAATCATCTTTTTTGTCACCTGGCAAAGTTAGAAATATAAGCAAATACTTTGTTGTTTAGACATAGTATCGTTACTTTGACAGAAGTTAACATTCTAGCATTTGTGGTGCTCTTTGTCTAATCATGGTCAAGACAAAGAGACAGTCTCTTATCTTGTTCATTGCTTCTTTGTAAGGGTCCAGTGGGTCTGAGGGGTTATCCAGGAATGATGGGTCCCAAAGGAGAGGCAGTGAGTACCACATTTCCTTCTTCACTGTTACACAGAACTATTTTGTCCTCTTTCTCTTTTGCTGCAAGGCTATTCTCATTTTCAGATGAGCACCAAGGAGGCACAGCCAGACCCACCCCCCTATACAAACATCATTACCAACAATGGGGACATATGGAAATGATAACTTGAGGTTGTCTGGGTCCACAGTGCCTCCATCTGTAGTTAATGATCCGCTGTAGCCATCCGTCTTACTGTTAACATTAGCCGTGTTAGCCAAGTTAGCACCCCGGCTTAGTGCCAAAGCAAGAGTGGCTGACTCGGTGTGTCGCCCCTACTAGTGAAATACGTTAAGGACTAATTACCCTTTTATTACAGTGAATAGCGGGCTACAATGACTTAGCATCCTCCCTGATCTGAAGTGACTGATGGCAGTTTTTTTCCCCATAGGGACCTCGTGGTTACAAGGGCATCAATGGACTTATAGGAATTCCTGGGCCTCCGGTGAGAACATGCACAGAAATACAGACAAACACAGACACGAATACTCATAGAAAAATGGGTACACATGTGCACAAACTACTCTAAGTCTCTCTCTGTTGTTCACAGGGTGAGGAGGGACCTCAGGGACCACCCGGAGAGGCCAGTTCAAAACAATCAAGGCTAGAAGAGAAACAAAAGACAAACACAAGCACTCATATAGCATAATTTCTACCCGGCCTATTATCACAAAAAGGGACTCAAAGATAGTGGTCATACAAGACCAATAAACAAGCTGAACATTAAAAGCTTGTTTGAAAAGATACGTTTTTAGAGCTGACTTGAAGGTTACCAGCTCAGTTATAGAGCGTATATCTAAGGGTAAGGAGTTCCACAATCTAGGGCCATGCACGGCAAAAGCACGACCTCCCCATTTCTTATAGTGTGCAGGAGGAACAACGAGGGTGAGGTGACCTGACTTGTGTTTTTCCTTGAAGAATATTGTCAATGGTTTGGTGCAAGACATAAGACATGAACCACTTTTAGACAGTGAATCTGATGTTCACTGATTTGTTTATCTTCCACAGGGTAGCCGAGGTATCCAGGGCCCACAGGGTGCAGTTGGGATAAAGGGAGAGAATGTGAGTGAACGCACTTTTATTTGTGCACTTACACACAGTAGTTTTGTTCAGAGAGTGATTGCCCCTGCCTTCTTTTTCAGGGTCTGCCAGGTATTGATGGAAAAGATGGCACACTTGGTATTCCTGGAATCAAAGTAAGGGTTGCCAGCTGTGAGTATGATGAGTAACTTTAATTTCAGTAAAAAAATGACAATTTATTGTTTTTCTCCTTTCTTTTCTGTAGGGCAGCCCTGGCCAGGCTGGGATGCCTGGTCCTCCTGGTCCTCAGGGAGCAGCGGTGAGTGACTCTCCAGTTTGTGTGTCTGACGATTGTTCAGTAATGCGACTAAATGCACATGTAAATAGGACAGTCTGTAAATGCCTATTGTCTCTCACACCACGTAGGGGTGTTCAATCTGTTCTCCTCCTTGATTCAACAAAGCCTGAACCCAGTCAGAGGAAACCAGCATGAAGGAGCCTGTAAATGTTGTTATGTTTTGTTTTCTGGGCACGCATCCAGGTTAATGGTGACCCTGTAGCCCACAGTATTTCAGAATTTAAACCACCTTGAAATAGCATTCTCCCTCCCACCACATGTGATTTATCACAATCAGACCAGTGACTATCCTTGTGTGTTTGTGTGTGTCATTCGGACTGAGGGGTAATGGAGGATGTGATGCACAATTTGCTGTGTGGTCATTGCGGTGACTCTGACACTGCTGCAAACTCAAACACCATAACTTAGCCTGCTTTATGTCTTGCTGTATTATACCATCTCTCACGTGCACACACAAAATCACTGCAAGGAAAACTGCCACAGACTGGTGTATGGAAACAACTGATGCTACAGCTTGGCCTATTTTCAGTATTTCAGGCCTCAACTTTATTACTACTACCACCACCACCCACATACTAATATCCACATCCATTACACAACAGCATTTTCAGGTTGCCTCTCTGTATTTCAAATGTGAAATACACTGTACCCCTTACTGAATTCTTCCTGTGAAGCGTTTTCTTTGGCATTGAAAGTCTCCAGCTAGAATCAAAACAGGGATGTTGCAACTACTGTATATCATTTTCACTTATACTATTAGACAACCAGGATATCCAAAATACAGGGATGATTCTGATTTTCTCTGATTTTAGTCCTGTTATTTCTGTCTGTAGGGATTGCCTGGCAGTCCTGGAGCTAAAGGTGGACCTGGAGCCAAGGTAAGCCTTTTAAAAACTTGTATTATTGTGTGGATGCTGGAACAGCAACATACACACTATTGTTACCCTCATATCTATTGTGTGGATGCTGAAAAGCATCCACACTGATATCCAATTGTTTATTGTGTGGATGCTATGAAACACACACTATGCTATCCTGGTCTTTATTTTGTGGATGCTGTGAAACACACACTATGCTATCCTGTTCTTTATTTTGTGGATGCTGTAAAGCACCCACATATTGTTATCCTACTCTTTGTGTGGATGCTGTGAAACACACACTATGCTATCCTGTTCTTTATTTTGTGGATGCTGTAAAGCACCCACATATTGTTATCCTGTTCTTTATTGAGTGGATGCAGTAATGCCTCCACAGTATGTTATCCTAATCTTTATTGTGTAGATGCTGTGAAGCATACTTTCACCTAGAAAAACCATTCAGGTATCAAAATGTTCAGCTCTTTAAGGACATGTGTGCTTGTATTTTTCTTGTTTGTAACATTTATGCTTTTAAAACTATTTAGCTTTTTTCAGCAAAATTTTGCCCATTCAAATGAATGGGAAAGATATTTACATCTTAATATCTTCAGAATACCTTTAGCTAAAACCACCATTTCAACTAATAACTATTCAGTAATTCTTCAGCTATTCATACTGTAAAGAGATTTTTTTTACAGTTTTTGCATAATTACATTTACATTTTATGTCTCATTTCAATAACTCTAGTATTTCTGTGTGTAGGACTACTCTTTCTTTCTCATACACACAGATACACACAGACACACACACACACAACCCTACTTGTTTTACTACTTTGTGGGGACCAATAGAAAAATGTTCACATCTTAATAAGTTCAGGATACTTTCAGCTAGAAAAGCCATTCTGGTATCAAAATGTTCAACATTTTCAGGGCATTATGGTGTGTATTCAGCCTTTTTACAACTTTCATACTTTTTAAAATATTCAGCTTTATTTTGCTCTTCAGGGACATGCATGCTTCTATTCAGAATTTTTCTAAACTTCACACTTTTGAAATATTTAGCTTTATTTTGAAAATCTTGCCAATTCAAATGAATGGGGAAATTCTACTTCAGCATACTTTCAGCTGTTTCGGGTATCAAATTGTTCAGCTGTTCAAGGACATTCATGCTTTTATTCAGAAGTTTTCTAAACTTCATACATTTTAAATATTTAGCTTTATTTTGAAAATCTTGCTCCATTTAAATGAATGGGAAAATTCTACTTCAGCCTGCTTTCAGCTATCAAAATGTTCAGCTCTTCAAGGACATTCATGCTTCTTTTCAGAATTTCTCTAAACTTCATATTTTTAAAATATTTAGCTTTGTTCTGAAAATCTTGCCCCATTCAAATGAATGAGAACATTTAACGTTAGCATACTTTCAGCTATTTCAGGTATCAAGATTCAGATGAATGGGCAAACTTTTCAGCTCTTCAAGGACATTCATGCTTTTATTCAGAATTTTTCTAAACTTCATACTTTTAAAAAATTTAGCTTTATTCAGACAATGCTGCCCCATTCAACTGAATGGGAACATTCTACTTCTGCATAATTTCAGCTATCAAAATGTTGAACTCCTCAAGGACATCAGTGCTTCTATTCAGAATTTTTCTAAACACCATAATTTGAAATATTTAGCTTCATTATGAAAATCTTGCCACATTCAAATGAATGGGATAATTCTACTTCAGCATACTTTCAGCTATTTCGGGTATCAAAATGTTCATCTCCTCAAGGACATCCATGGTTCTATTCAGAATTTTTCTAAACTTCTTACTTTTGAAATATTTAGCATTATTTTGAAAATCTTGCTCCGTTCAAATGAATGAGGGAAATTCTACTTTAACATACATTCAGGTATCAAAATGTTCAGCTCTTTAACGACATTCATGCTTCTCTTCAGAATTTTTTTAAACTTCATATTCTTGAAATATTTAGCTTTATTTTGAAAATCTTGCCCCATTCAAATGAATGGGAAAATCCTACTTCAGCTTACTTTCAGCTAGCAAAACCATTCAGGTGTCAAAATGTTCAGCATTTTCAGGGCGATCTTTCAGCACTCAGCATCTATACGCATTTTCTTCAGAAAATGCAATTTTCTAGTTTGTATTGAATTTTTCTAACTTTTAAAATTTTTTTAAATGTTCAAAGATTTTTGCCCCATTCAAATGAATGGGAAAACTCTTCAAATCCTCCTCTTTTAGCCTTAACCAGTTCAGCATATTTTCAGCTAGACATACCATTCCAACTTTAAACAATTCAGCAACCCTTTAGTTATTAAAACATGTATTCAGCTCTTTGATATCTTTTACAGATTTTGAATTCTTGTAGTTTACTTTTCAAGGTTGATTTTGGACATTTCTCTGCTAGTGTGTCACATGACCTGTACTCTAGCTCTGTCCTTCAGCCTTTTCACATTTTTTCAGCTTGTTTTCTGCTCTTATTCTACCAACCTTAAGCTTTCACATACAAATAATACATGAAAACAGTAGAGAAAACTGTGAGGAATCAGAAAATGGCCTTGGTATTGCAATAGGATGAACAGTTTTTGAATGACATGGCACATTCCAGAGAGAGTGCCGCTTCACTCTCCCATAGACATTGTCAGTTGTTCGAAGCCCATGTTTGACTTAAATTGCTGTAGTGTCCTTAAACTGCTGAGTCACTTAATGATGCACCTGCCACTTTTACACACAAACAGCAACAGAATAACATGCACACACAAAATAAAACCCATATACAATCCAAGCAATACAATGATGCACAGTAACACACAGTGGCACAGTGACACATGGACACACACACACACAATGTAAACAGTTTAACAACTGAATGTCCAGTTCCTTTCAAAGCTCAGAGCTTTGCTCCTTGTTACTGTCAGCTAGTTTGTCCTTGTCTACTGTCAGTCAGACCAGCACAGGCTGGAATGTGCTTGTGGTGGGAAGTTGTTGTCAGGATATTCCAATGTCACTCTGAAGGATACTGCAGGGCCACAGATTATAAACTGGTGTGACATGAGTGCTCTTCAAGGACATTCATGCTTCTATTCAGAATTTTTCTAAACTTCATACCTTTTTAAAATATTTAGCTTTATTCTGAAAATTTTGCCTCATTCAAATGAATGGGAACATTCTAGTTCAGCATCCCATGTTTGACTGCTGTAGTGTCCTCAAACTGCTGAGTCACTTAATGACTCACCTGCTACTTTTACACACACAAACAGCAACAAAATAACATGCACACAAAATAAAACCCATATACAATCCAATCAATAGTGATGCACAGTAACGCACAGTGGCGCAGTGACACACACACACACACACACACACACACAGAGAGAGAGACAGATTGGTCTAACTTCAAAATATGAGTTAAAAATAAGACCCCAAAATACACCAAATTTTCAAAATAATGCCTTTGATTGCAAATTAAAATTTAAATGAAAGCCCCCAAACATGCCAGAATTTCCATATAAAAGCCCCTGAATGCAACTTAAGCTGACATAAAGGCCCCAGAAATGTGCCAGATTTTTACAATAAAAACCCATGTTTCCAAATTTGCCCACATGAGGGTCCAATACCATGTCAGATTTTTAAAATATAAGCTCCAGACTGTAAATTCAGCTCACCCAGAGGCTCAAAAATGTGATGGATTTTCAAAATAACAGCCCAGCTTGCACATTAAGATTACATTAAATCCCCAACATATGCCAGAATTTAAAAAAAAAAGCACAATTATAAATTAAGCTCACATAAGTGCCCCACAACATGCTTGATGTTTAAAATATTTTAAAATCAAAACATTTAGCTGTGGTGTGTCAGCATTTGCAGGGCGATCCTTCAGCGGTCAGCATCCACACACACATTTTTTTTTTCTTCAAAAAAATGCATTTCTCTATTTGTGTGGATGCTGTGAAGCATCCACACTATGTTATCCTGGCTTTTTTATTATTCTTGGTTCTTCCATCCATTTTTTGTCACCTAATTTCTTCAGCATATTTTCAGCTAGAATAACCATTCAGGTATCAAAATGTTCAGCTTTTTAAGCACATACTTTACTATTTTTCTTGTTTGTAACATTTATATTTTTTACAATATTACGCTTTTTTCAGCTAATTTTGCCCCATTCAAATGTATGGGCAACATTTTCACATCTTATAACTTCAGCATACTTTTAACTAGAAACATGATTTCAACTGTTTGCTATTCAGCAACTCCAAAGGTATTGGTAATGTACACAACTTTTTGATATCCTTTATGGTTAATTACCATTTACATTTTATGCTTCACTTCAATAGCCACACTCTAGTAGCCCTCAGGGTGTAGGACTACTCTCACTCACTCACACACACACTGCATGAAAAGAGGTGTATCTGTACTAGGAAACTCCCAAATAGACCACTGATTTTCGGAAATATCTACAAGTATCACTGACCGTATACATCAAATTCCAGCAAGCTAGAATTTTGATTTGATTTATTCTTTCAAGCATGTAAAGACAGTTGATATGTCAACACACATAATTTTACACATATCCAACAAATGCTAATCCAATATCAATTTGCTTATACCTAGTACATGCTTGAATGGAGTAGGAAGAAATCAGACTTATCCAGTCCTACCCCATGACATCATCTTACATCATTGGTTTGCAAGCAGTATCTCTACATAAATAATTCTCTTCTACACCACACAAGTAATATACTAAAAAAATACTCTCGTATACACCACTGATTTTTGGAAGTATCTACAAGTACCACTGAACGTATACATCAAATTCCACCAAGCTAGGATACTTCCAGAAAGATACCAATTCGGATGTATCTTGCTGAGGTATACTCCCATGGCACAGCCATTTGTTGCCATGGCTAGTAATCCCCTCAAAGAATTTGTCAGGAGACATTCACACCTCAAGGACCATTTGCATTTTACACCTTTGCACAACTCTGCTGTCCCCATTGGTCCTTTATCTCAACATTGATTGGTTGTTTTAAATAAAAAAAAAAAACACTTCCGAAACCCTGACATCTATTGGGACATTACCCAGTCACTTTCCTGTCGATATTATTTGATTGGTCACACTTTTTTATTTAGCCCAACCCAAGACCTCATTGCTTAGTGACTTGTGACTTGGTTATTGGGCAGGTATTTACACCCCCCACCCCTCCACTGTAACATACAACCCCCGCACCCTTTAAAACATCAGAATGGAATTGATTCAGAAATGTTTTTTTTTAATTAAACCAAAACTCTAATATACAAAGAATAAGGGAAAACAGAAAACATGGGGAAAAAAATGACGAATTATAATGGTGCAATTAAATTAAAAGCAATACTAAAACAAACACATGCACCAGTGCTTGTTAGAGGTCCAAAAATGAATGTCCTTCTGGCTCAGTTTCATCAACTCTTACACGCTGACGGTGTGTAAGAGCGTAGCCCATATCCGCCTCCAGTCTGCACTGCAGCCGCTGGCAAAGCTCTGACAATTGTGGGCTCCTGTGAGGTGGAGACCTTCCAACCCACACCGGTCTTTCACCAACAATGGTATCCTCCTCATTGGACATCAGTTCCAGCATTGCAGTTTGCCACAGTTCTCTCTCTGCATCTGTTTGGATGACCTTAGACCTGGACTCCAGCAACTGCAAAACACACCATACGTTAACCCCTAAGAACACCCAGAGATGTACCGAGCTTAAAACATAGATGAATTTCTACACTTACTCGTCTTTTCCTTTGTCGGTTTTTAGCCCCGACCTTAATGCAGTCTCTTAGCTGGGACTTTCATGGCTGAGACGAAGAGTATTTCCTCTGCAATGTCTCATAGTAAGTCCTGCAATAGGCTGAATAGAACAATAATTCAGATAAGTGACAAAAACAATTCAAATTATTAGAGGAATAACAATAAAGGGACATGAAAGTAATTTCAATAACAATTTCTGATTACCCTTTATACACTCAGGGTCTGCATCTGCAAAAGTTGTCTTCAATTCCTCCAGCAGATATGTAATCACTGCCTGATTATGAGGTGAACTTATTTTGTGTGGAAAGAGAGTAGTCATTAATTACATGTAAAATGATTACATAAAACCTCATACATAGCATATAAAAAAAAAACAGTATTCTTACCCAGTTTGTGGATCATATTTATGTGGGTTGTTATCCGAATTATGGAGGCGCCTTACAGCTTCCTGTAATGTTGAATTAAAAATGCTTTAATACATACACACATACATGCATACACAGTAAATTCTGCAGTGTTAAAGTAACACTGTAAGAGTTACATTTAACACTATTCCTCATGAGTTGACACCACTTCTCCTACACTGCTACTCGGTTTAGCTGCTATATTAGGCTGTAAATTAACATCAGTATCAACTTGCTGGTCAATACACTCAGTGTGTTTAGTGTTTAAATGTTTCCTAAAACCGGAAAAAGTACCAAATACATAACCACAACCACTACCTGCACATTTAAGGTGCAGATTTTTTCCAGGCAAGAAACCGTGAACTATTTTTAAATGCCTAACAAGCAAATTAGAACCAGTAAACTTGGCCTGACAAACATAACACATCATGGAGGAGGACAAGCGCCAATCACTGTCAACCACTAACAAAGCAACCTTGCCCTAACTTCAGCAACACAAGGACTCTCCTTGATTTTGCCAACATCTATGTTGTACACAGTGGTTTGGATGAAGGTGTACATGTTGTGGACCAAACACAAAATGTGCCTTAAATAGTTCGTCAAGTGCACCAAGAGATGAGGTTGACTTGCATGGAATGGCGTCCTTGTCAAGAATGATGAAGAACTGGTGGATCATTTTCTTATTCACTCCAACAGCAAGGAGATAGGCTTGAGTACTGGTAGTGATGGAGCGAAGATGCTCTTGGATATTTGTCCCAGTCTAAAATGACAGACAAATTATTAGAACCACATGGTTATAATACTGTAAGTCAACCATTCTTATCATACATAAAAAATACACACTTTCTGGAAGACCACAAGATGCTTTTCTGCTTGGTAAGCTGACACCTTTCCTGGTCTCTTCCATCCCCGAGCAGAAGGTGGAATCAGATGTAACAGCAGCAAAATCGTTGAGAGGTCACTGTCCCAACTTGAAACAAGTTTTATTTTTAATAAAACTACATTTTGTGGATCATCAACAAAATCCAGTGCCTCTAATGAGAGTTTATGCCCAAATTACTAGTTCAGTACTGCGATGGATTGGCGACCTGTCCAGGGTGTACCCCGCCTTCACCCGATTGCCGGCTGGGATTGGCTCCAGCACCCCCCGACCCCGTTCGGGGACAAGCGGTAGAAAATGAATGAAAAATACTAGTTCAGTAATATTACTGCTGAGCCAAATACTTCAGTGCCTTTGAAATTTCTTCAATGTTTTATACACAGTACAGATAGCTATCCTGTCAAACATTTTACAAATATTTAGTTATATAAATTGTCAGTCAAATTTTTAACATTGTGTTATGTAAATGTTGATACATGATGTTAACATTTTATGTCTGAACAAAGCTCACCAAAGTTCACATCTGAATCAGTTCCATCATCAGGAGGATCAGCTGCCAGTAGGAGTTCTTCCAGCACACTGACGGAAGGAAGTTTTCTGAATGGCTGGATGATCTTTTTCTTGAATGTTGCTGGCCATCTCTCCAGAAACTTGCTTGCTCTCCCCTAACATCATAACGAAATCCTGTTCGACCTGAAGCGGGGATTGGTCAGTGACTATTTGGTGATTATATACACAGTCTTTAAGTATGGTTTTTTTGAGACATTTGTCTAAAAAATATTAAATTGTCATTGCTCTGCCAAAGTAACAACATATTTACCAAGCCTTTGACATCTTTGAAATGTTGAAAAACAGTATGTTGGTTGACTCCTGGGGATCAAGGACCATATTGCGGCGGCAGACAAATGTCAGCTTCATCTTCATCTTGACAATGTCCTCATCAACAGAATGTTTCATGAGTGAGATCACTTCTGTGCATTCGGTTTCACTTAAGACCATCTGTGGAGCAAGCTGGAGCTCTCGTCTGGCAGTCGGTCCTCCAAACTTGTCTTCACAAGATGGTCCTTCTTCTCCTGACGTTAGACAATACGAGAAAAGACCTTATGAAGACCTCTGACAATCAAGAACATTTTGTTTAATTTTAAAGAAATGATTGCGTTGATTACTCCCGGTCCCAACACAGGCATTAACAATTTGGTTCCACACATCTTTACTATATCAGTGTTACCTCCACATGATGACTGCCTGTGTTTTGCAGCGCATCTCTGGATAGTTTTAATCCTCCAGGCCAAGTACCCAGTGCTGCTCTCACCGTCGTAGAAATGCTCCTTGGAGGGCAAAAGAAGAACAAAAACATGCTTTATGGCTTAGAAACAATATGCTCTGACATGGATTTGACTGGCAGAATTCAAAATGTTTCAATATGATTTTGGCTTGACCACCACTTTGTGCAACTCACATAGTTTTTAGAGTACGGGTCACTGAGATAGGGGAATAAGGTCACGATTCCTCTGGCATACATTTCTTTCACCTGTCGGGGTGGTGATGTACTGCAAGATTGAGAATAAAAATAACGTTAACTTCGATTTCAAATTAATCTGAAAACTACAGCAACTTCACAAGGGCTAAAAACAATTTAAAAATTACCCATTCTTCTCTGTCATGTCAGCTGCCAGTATGTTCACCATTTTTCTTCTGGTTTCATCCATCATGGACTTGGTTCGATTATATTCATTTATTATACATTTGCCACCAAGTTTACTGGTAAGAATGGATTCCACCAACTTTAAAACATAAAAACCATTCAGTAAGGATATTAGAAACATAATCATTGCAGTTCAATTAAACATTTTCCCAAATAATACTATGCCCACACAATATACAATTTCTATTTATGCAATTTCTGTAAAAGGAATTAGTGAAAGAAAAAAAAAAAGCACAACAAATTTAAGTGTCATGTTAATGTAAACATGGTTTGTTTTAACTGATACCTGCTTAGCGTCTGCATCCAGCCTCTGGCGTTTCCTGGAAGGGCTATTTGAAATGATGACTTTATCCTGAGAGTCATACGAATCAAGTGACGATGACAGCTGGGCCTGCTGAGGAGAGGCTTGTGTAGAGGCTGTTTCTAAGCATAAAAAAACAGGAAGAAGAAACATCATTGTACAGGGTCCTCTCAAAAACCCACTTCATAGACTATATTAAGCTTCAGTACAAACAACATATATTTCAAATTACAGATTAGAATTTTTTTTGTGTAACAAACCTGTTTCATATTTGATGGCTAGTACCCCAGTTGAGGGATCCTTTACTATTTCTTCAAAAATATCATTATCCAGTTCAGTCCCTGAACTGTCAAAGACTTTCACGACTTCTGTTACAGCTGGGACACCAAACTTTGTAAATGCTATGGGCACAAGGATCATGTCTTTCACATTATAATGAATATACATTCATCATTTTCATTGAATTTGATATACTAGCTTATCAAATGGTCTTAAACACTATCAAATTATATAAAATGAGGTTGTCAAGCAACCTACTAATTTATTTTAAGCAGTACACACATAAGAATTTAAAGCACCTTATAAAAATCTATCTCCCTACAGTGTCAGGGTATACCTGCTATCAGAAATTCACTCAGGCTTGGCTCTGTTATTCTGACATATATTTGTTCATCACCAAGTTTTACTTTAAGCAGTATGTTCCCTGTGGAGAGTATAAGCAGATGATTTCTCAATGCTAGCAGTGCACAAGCACTTAGAAACAGAAAAAGGAACATAATTGAATGAATTCCAACAACAGTCCCACTGTAACCCCTACCTATAAAGTGAATCCATAATGGGTTGTTTCTACGCTATAGCTGTAGTTTGTGGTGGTCCTGTATTTAACAGAATTACACAAAATGAAGTTTCATCTGCCTGAGATATGACACTTATTTATTTTAAAACAACTCCTGCAGGATAGAAGCCTCAGAGTGACACTGTCCTCTAACAAATACAGACAAACTGATTCCTGCTTTGCAGTCTGTTGTTAATTTGGCCTAAACTGGTGCATCAAGCCACTTTACATGTCACGTTTTCCTGCTTGCTTTAAGTAAACGATACACATTTCCCATAACAGTTTCCTCTTAATTCTCACTGTTGCTCGTGCTTTTCTCGTTATATTAATATAACGTTAACTGCGTAGCATGTCTCACTAAACACATTAGCCAGATTGCTAGCTAGCCTTCAGTTCAGAACTCGATATTTAAGAAACAAAGACAGCCAGAGTATATGGCGATATTACATTATTTTAAAATGCTGTGTCTGTTGAATTGCAACACTACTGGTTTGTAGGTGAGTAAATAAAAACTTACCGCTGTTGCTCCACGTGTGGAATATGGCGTCCTCACTCCAGAAGTGGAAAATGCAGTCTGGGATGTCTGCTGTCCTTTAGAAGGAACACCATGGCTAATCCCCCACCCCGCTATGATAACAAAGCACCTCTACCTACTAGTCATTAACATATGAAAGGTCTTTACACCTCACAGCCATTGCTCCTCACTGCTTGCTGTGAGGAAACTTTCACCAATTCCCGTATACATCCACATACATGAAGTATCTGGTTGTTTCACGAAAACCAAGCACTCTGCTTCATACATCTGGCAAACTTGAAGTTTAGCGGGGATTTCCCATACCCATGTTTGTCCGGATACAGCTCTTTTCATGCAGTGACAGACACAGACATACCGACACACACAATCACACACACACACAACCCTACGTGTTTTACCTACTTTGTGGGGACCAATGGGAAAATGTTCACATCTTAATAAATTCAGTATACCATTCAGGTATCAAAATGTTCAGCTCTTCAACAAAGTGCTTGTATTTATTGCATCTCGTCATTCAGCTTATTCAACAAAGAACTCAGCCATTTCTTCTCAACTGTTTCAACAAAGATCTTCAGCCATTTCTTGTCATCCTTCAGCTGTTTCAGCAATTGATTTCAGGCATTTTCAGGGTGATCCTTCAGCATATCAGCATCCACACGCATTTTTGACAGGAAATGCATTTCTCTAGTTTATTATTTAAAAACTTGTGTTATACTGTATTGACTGTGAGTAACTTTTTAAAAATGCTTTTATGATGTTCTTTTTCTTTAGAACATATCCTTGTTTTGTCATCTTTCCCCTTGTTAGGGTGAGCCTGGCCCTCGAGGTCATGTTGGCATGTCTGGCACCCCTGGACCTCTGGTAAACATACACATTATGTACATTCACTGGCCACTTTATTAGACACACCTATACACTTGTATGCAATTCAATGTAACACCTCTGCCTTAACATCTGTGTTTATGAAGCTTAAAATGTTTCTATTTTTGGTGAAGTTGTCATAAATATATAAATTCAATTATATGCTTATTATTGAGGTCATAGTTAAAGGTGGTGTTATATTGGACTACATTATATTTAGAGGTGTTTCTATATTTTTGTCCTCCCCAGCTACATATATGAGAGGGTCAGAATATTAGGAACACCTCTGAATAAACAATTGTATGCTTGTTGTGTATAATGCAGTGAATAACTATACTTTTGCATTCTCCTAGGGTGAGCCTGGTCTTCTTGGTGAGCCCGGTATGGAAGGCGTCCCTGGACCTAAGGTGCAAATCCAGAATATTACATTAAAACTAATATATCTATATAGATGAGCTAATCACATATATCTATCTATATATATATAGATAGATATAGATATATAATCTGCTTATAAACCATACTTGCACACCTGATCTGAATTCGACAGGGTGACAGAGGCCAGCAAGGACCAGTTGGGCCACAGGGGATATTAGGCAAGCCTGTAAGTAGCATTGTGTCTTTTCATACAAGTTTTAGCAGATTTTAGGTTGTACTAACAATACTATTTCTGTTACTGTATCTCCTAACAGGGAAACAAAGGAGAAAGAGGGCCCATTGGTATTCCAGGTGCCCAAGGTCTCAGTGGAACCAAGGGAGACCAGGTCAGTGTGTGCAAGAATCCTTGTGCATACTTTATAATAATTAAGTTAAATAGGCTTGTCCATTGGGGGCAGTATTTACCCATCAATAAATGTGAACTCAGCAAATTGAATGAGGCACCCAATGTAATTAAGCAATATGAATGATAATCTAAACATCCTCATCTGCCATGTTTGAGATGAGATGAGACAGCATCTTTCTTACTTAGTGGTCAGCAGTGTCACAAGCTTGAATCAACATTTAGAATTATATAAACTTCATTTAACTCTTTACATGTTCTGAACCGTATGTCTTTCCAGGGCTTTCAAGGAAAAGTTGGATCAAAGGGAGACATTGTGAGTGGCAATTTTGCTCTTTTAAACCACATCATTAGAAACATATCTCCTAGACTAGCTACATGCTGATGAGTACACTTCTACAGCCATCTCTCTCTCTCCTCCTCTTTTAGGGTGACCCTGGTGTCGAGGGACTGGCTGGCGAGAAGGGTGAAAAGGTAAAACTCATTAGTATAATTTGAACATTCTTTATAACTTCCTGTTTTAAAGATCCACAACAGCCTCTGAATCAACAAAACACTAAAACCTCATGGCTTTAGACAAGGAGGTTTAAGCTGTTGGTTCTGAAGGCCGCAGAGTAGAATGATATATGAAATATGAAGTTAAAAGAGGAGGAAGCCTGTTTTTGAATTCGCATACAAATCCCCATAATAATCCAGATAGCAAATGAGCTATTTATATGACAACAAAGCAACAGAGCCACAAGTATAGATCTTCATACAGATTAGTCATTCTTGAATTATTGCTCAATGAGTGGTTTTTGAGGCAGAAATGATAGAAGTGATGAATGTGAAAATGACAGTCTCTCTTTGCTGTCCCAGGGCTTGTCTGGCGAACCTGGGCCAAAAGGACAGGTGAGCTTGTACTGTGTAAATTTGATAACTGTTTCATAAAAATGCCAGTTTTTTTTTTTTTTGGTCTTTCATTTGTTCCTTTCTGCATATTTAACAATTTAATAATTTTGATTTCTTTCTCACTTTTTTATTGGCCTCTGCTTTTACTCTCACTCTCACCTAACACTCTTCCTAGCAAGGAATTAGGGGTGACCCTGGTCACAACGGACCTACTGGAGACCCTGGGAAACTAGGAGACCAGGGACCACCAGGACTATCTGGTCCTAGGGGACTGAATGGAGAGCGAGGTGTACCTGGCATGCCAGGCATTCAGGGACAACCGGTGAGTCCAGTTCACTCTTGATCAAAGCATTGGTGATGTATGGAATGTAGTGTATATGGACATATACTGGCTGATACATTTGGTCGGTTGCTTTCTCCCTGCAATGCTCAGTCTCCTTTTCCTTTCTCCAGGGCCGTGATGCATCAGACCAGCATATTATTGAAGTGGTGCTAAAGATGTTGCAGGGTGAGAGTCTAGATCTGAATATTCACCTTTGATGTTCATGGGGGAGATTAGATTAGCTCATTTCCCAAAACTACTTTCATCTCCTGAGCTATCAGTTGCCCATCATAAAAGGTAATTTAATCAAAATGATGATGCTGTCTGCTCTGTTACAGAGAGACTAGCAGCAGTGGCAATGAGTGCCAAGAGGGCTGTGCTTGGTCGTGCAGGTGTAATGGGGCCTCCTGGGCCTCCTGGACCTCCAGGGGCACCCGGCCCTCAAGGGCCACATGGCCTGCCTGGTGCCCGTGGAATTCCTGGCATTATTGGAGCACCTGGACAGATTGGGAACATAGGACCTAAAGGTAAAAAAAAATATTATGCAAGACACCTTCATGCATTGATAAAGGTAAGTAAGATAAGGTAAATCTGATGCCACTACATTTTTTGTCTTTCCCAGGAAAGAGAGGGGTGACGGGCAAAAGAGGAGATGCTGGTAAACCTCACCCAGGACCCCCAGGACCCCCAGGAATACAAGGTAAGATAATGGAATTTTGCAAGATATATGCCTATACTTTGAATGGAAAACACATTTACTAATTAAAGATGAAAAGGAAAGGGACATTAAGAAACTGAAGGACTTGGCATTACAGGACTCACCACAGGAGAGCCTGTTCAAAGGCATTTAAAAGGGTCATTAACTCCACTCACAGATGCTTTTGAATGGGAATGTAATAGGATTGCAACAGTACACACTAATTCAAACACTCACACTCCCCTGTGCACACCTACACACAACATAGATGTATGGATATATACAGCATAATCAAAGTTCTGCATCAGGTTTCAAGAGATTCAAATGTACTCAGTGCATTTCCTCATCTTGACCACTGGAAATCTGTTAAATTCCATACTTGATGTGGAACCATCTTTGTCCACAGGTCCTCCAGGTGTTGATGGTGTGGCTCGGGATGGTAGGCCTGGTGAGAGAGGACCTCAGGGATCAGCTGGAGAGCCCGGTCTCCCGGGTAAGGCAGGTCCATCAGGTTTGCCAGGCTTCTGCGAGGTGGCAATGTGCCTAGCTGCATCAGCATACACCTCCCCGAGACTACAGGAGGCAGGAACGATCAAAGGACCTAATGTGTAAAGACCTGCCTCTTTGTCACAGCACCAGGAAGAGAAGGAATATAAGAAGGTGAGAGACCACTCGTCTCAGTACATCATTGTGAACATGCGGTGGAGGGCAGTAATAATGACTGGATGTATGGAACCCCTTCTTGAAACTGACAACCTAAGGTTTTCACCAGTGGTACATACTCTCATCTTAATCCTGCACATCACCATGACAACAGCAGTTTACAGCCACCCACATCCCTTCTGAATTCGCTAGTGTTTTTGGGTGATGTCAACGGCCATCCCATCCAAACCTCCTCTCCCTGATCCAGTAAGAGGAACAGCTTTATCTCCCTGTCTTCCAGCACAGTATCTCTGTGCTGAGAAGAGCTGGAAAAGCATGGAGAAAGGTGCTTTTCTTTTACAATGTGGTCACGTTGAATGGTTTTATATAAATATTTAGTTTGAGATGCTTTGAAGTTTAAATGTCCTGAATCTCTTGCACCACTGCAAATGCTTAGGTGCTCAAAAAGGACCAATAAGTTGATAGTAGCCAAATTTTACACTCAGTACTGTATTGTAAAATATAGTTTCATCACTAAGTTTGAAATCCCTGACATACCTCGTGTACATTGCCAAGCCCCCTCCCCATATCCAATTTCTATCCAGGTCTCACTTTAGAAATGAACAACTAGCTTTCTCTCTTTCTCTGGTTGCCTGGCAACAGCATATCCCGATGGGCACTCCCATCTCCCACATTGAAGTGCTGTAAATCTTTGTAAATATGTGTTGATTATTATGTAGAGAAAAAAGTAATGGGTTACAACATGCACCAAAAAAAATCTTGTGTTAATGAATTCAGTTAGTAATAAAAAGTCCTTACAGAAGTAATGTCTTCTCCTCAAAATGAACTGGCTCACAGACTAAATGTGCTTTCAATGCCACTGTCAGCATTCCACAGGGTGATATCAAACCGATTTATTTTTTCATCGATAAAAGCTATTTATTGTTCTTTAAGTAATCATCTGTAAAAAGGATTTTTTTCTGGCTGTTCAAGTAAAACCAAACCAATAAAGAGGAATCTTTTGTAAAATCTAATGTTGTTTTCTATCTTTTAGCCCCCTTCCTATTCATTTCTCCCATTTGAAATTGCCAATAGCATCAATTATTGCCTGTAAACAAAACTCCAGATGTTCAGCTTTTTATGTTCTAGCATCACCAAGACAAAGTTCCTACCATAATGTACTAGACAATACAGTATAATTGGTCAAATGCACATAATGCCTATTCTTTGGAGTTTTTATAGTGCCTTTTAGAAAATGAATGAATGAATGAATGAATAGTTCTTTTACATCATATCATTTTGTATTTTATAATTCTGCTCTTTCAAAGGTAAACATTAGTAAGGGACATGATGAGTTGTGCCACAATGATAGTAATACATCAGCATACATTTTTTACATGTCTGTTCAACACTATTTCAGACAACAAATAGGTTGATAATGATAACATGATAGGCTACAGCCTCTTTAAAAAGCATTTTAATTCAGTTTTAACATTTCCCATTGGTTAGAAAAACAAAAGCCTGACCCCAGCACATAACTTACACTGCTGAATAAACTATGGGGATGATAAGAGATGACGATTAATAAAGGACAAAAATAGTAAAAATAACAGATAGCAACCCCAAATTACAGCACTTCTCCAAATATGTTCTTTACCCTTACATATGGCTGTGAAGGCTTGGTGGCTGTAATCAGTGTGTTGCATTACAGTACCTGTGGTGAACGGGCTCAATTACTGCTCGTATCTTATAAAACAACAAATGAAGCAGACAGATGGTCATTAGAGCTACATTAGAATAAAAAATAAAAATGTGATGCTTTAAAATGGCTGTATTTCCAAAAAGACAAAATGAACTTTAGCTACATAATTACAAAAGCCAATACACTTTCTTGTGTAGCAGTTTTCATCTATAAATAATTTCTTTCACTGAACATATTATTCCATTTTGAAAGCTTATAGACCTTAATAAAAATACTCCTTTGGTATTTTTACTGCTGTATAACCATGAAAAGTAAGTGGATAGCCATGCTAATTCCTTTAACCAGTATAAAAATCCATTATATATAAATATGTGTGTATATATATATATGTATACAGATCAGTAATCCATCAAAGAGGATATGAATGCAGAACTGAAATACATTCCTGGGGATATTCTCTTGCAAGTCAAATTTAGGTATGGATCACACCTCAAAAACACAGACAGAATATTAGAAATGCATGGGATTCACTTGAAATGAGATTTTGTGAAAAAGTAACAAAGACATGAGAGGGAGAAGCAAAGTATGCCAATACATGTTAACATGGTTTTAGGCAAAGAAAATTGAAAAAACAAACAAAACAAAAAAAACAAAAAACAAAAACAAAACAACGGCAACAAAGAGGTCAGAATAAAAAAAAAATACAGATTGTGATTCTTGCCACATCCCATGGGAAACAGTGACAAAAAAATATGTAAAAACAATATGCGGCAATAATATAGCAGTAAATTGACATTCATATGGGAAAGGACTGATGCAATAAAACTGTGCTCATGGTGTGTCTTTGCATACCTCAGTTCCAGTGGGGCCCTCAGAAACCGTGGACATTTGCTCAGAAATCTTTGGGTCATAGTGTCTTCTCTGTAGTCTGTTTTAGTTCCCTCTGCCGATCTCATTCATCACCTTTACCCCTCTACCAGGGGCCCTTGACAGGTGGGCCCTTGGGGCTGTAGTCTACTTGATGGCTCATACAGTCTGCAGGATTACACCGGCCATCGTTTCCTTTTGCACCAGGCTGTCCAGAAGGTCCTGGGATCCCAGGAACACCCTGCTGGCCAACTGGACCTGGGGGTCCCATCTTGCCATAGCCTGGCGGGCCTGGGACACCTGGAAGAAGAAAAAAAAAAGTCATATGGAATGTCATAATCATGCCACTAACCCTTATTCAAAAAGAAACCAAAAAACTGAAAGGGAAAAGTTGAAGAAATAGTCATACATTTTGAGAAATGACAGCCAGCGGTTATAATTTTTTAGAGGTAGGTGGGGAGACCAAGTGTTTGAATACCTAAACTTTTGAACCCATTTTGCTCATTTTATATATACACATGGCTTCTTTTCAACTGAACTTTTCAAATAAAATAAACCTTTCCATATAAAGTGGATGCAGGTGCTAATTTGCTTATTTAGCAAATGCTATCTGAGCTTTGTGATGATTAAAGGATCTTAAAAAAATGTTGATTTGGGTTGTTACACAGTAATTTCATTTAAGAATGTAGAAAAATTGCATTCATTATACTGGCAATTTCCTGATCAACATGCTTTTTAAATAATTAGTAGGTATGTAACAGTACCAGAAACTCATGGTATTATACTGCCATGATAAAAAGTCCACGATATGATATTTATCATGCTGCCATACAACAGCTCTAAAGGTTGATGATGAAATATCCGGTTTGCCCTCCCCCCCCCCCCCCCAAAAAAAAAAGTAGACACCACCATAGTCCCATGACATTATTGAGAGATTTGTCTATTGTGGTATCATGAAATTACAAATATCATTACAGTAAATAGAATCATTTATGTGATGTTAGCTGAATCTGCTAGCTAAGGGTTTAACAAAGGTTGCAACTTGTATGTGTTGCATATGCAAGTTCCTCAACAAAATGAGAGTGAAGAGAGGGTTTACTGGAACTCAAATTACAATTCAAATGTTGGCACGCCGACACTTAAAGGAAAAAAGGGCTAACACTATGTCGCAAGCAATTTTTACTGATCCTTGGACCACATTACCTGGTGCTCCTGGAGGTCCAACATCTCCCATCTCTCCAACACCCTTATCTCCTTTATCACCCTGAGGTCCTCGTGGCCCTATAGATAATTGCAAATATTGAATTCATGAAATTTTAAACATTGGTGCACATTAGTTTAACTAAGATTGAAACACTCACCTGGGAGACCTTGGGGTCCTGGCCGGCCTTGTCTGCCGATCTGTCCCGGGAGGCCAGGTGCACCTGGGGTCCCGGGATTACCTGGAGTTCCATCTTTCCCTGGGGGCCCTGGCCGACCAGGTGATGCTACCATCTCTACTGGCATTTGTACACGAGACATGTAGTATGCCATTCTCTCTGGGGAGGGTAAACATGCATTAAACAGTGATTCCAGAGTGACAAGAGCTGTGGTGTCCCACAGGAAAAATGCAATAGTTTTATGAAACAAAGATAAGCATCTACAAAGTAAATGTTGTCCTATTGTAGTAATTATGACATTATGCAGAGTAAACATCCACATTATTCCCAAGATTATACATGCCCTCACCATCAAAGATCTTGATGACCTGCTGGCGGATGAAGTTTTTGATTTCATCATAATTGACTACAGCCTGTGAAAAGTTAGAGAAAAAAAAAGAGACAAAACAACATATATTTATCAAAGTTAGGATATTTATTATTTACCAGAGCAGATGGAGCCAGTGGATGCCTCTGGCCACTGTTCTATGTCATCATAGTCCAGCTAGGTTTTGCACAATAAAAAACTAAGTAAAAGTTAAAACTAAAATCAAGCTACTGTGGTTTGACGAAACCGTTTCTCACATCATTTCCTGGGGACCCTGGAGGTCCAGGGAGCCCAGGGGCACCATCTGAGCCTGGACTTCCCCTTTCCCCTCTGGGTCCAACTGGACCAATCATTGGCTGTGCATCCTTAGACTGGTATCCACCACCACCGGGAAGCCCCGGTCTACCTCTCTCGCCTGCAGGACCCCTTTGGCCTTGGGCCCCTGGTTCACCCTGGGAGACAGATGCATAAAACAGTCACGTAGCTTGTAGCTAAGAAAGTATTTTAAAAATGGTATTCATTCATGACATAATCTCATTTTTAAAAATCTTTACACGAGTTTCTGGTGTCTGTTATTATTGCTGATTCTGAGCTTTATTCTTATATCAAGTAAACAATTTTGTCATTAACATGGCTTACACTGATCAATGTGTGTTTTACATGCATGTGGTTTTGTTCCAAGAGTTGAGACAGATATATACCAGATATAGCCAGGTGATGTTAAGCATAGCAACAAAAAAAAAGGTAATTGGGAAAGCATTAGCCTACTTACATCTCTAAAGACCAACACATTATCTTGTTTGATTTGTACAAAATTCTTAGTATAAGAACCTTAGTAGAGAACCTTAGTAAGTAGAAGAACCTTAGTAGAGATGCACCAATTGCAATTTTCTTGGTTGATTCCAATTTCTTTAAGCCTGACATGCCAATTCTGATTTTTTTTGACAGCATACATGGCCATTTTTGTAACTCTTCTTTAATGAAAAATTAAAGAATTGTTCAACAGTTTTACATTTTCATTCTTTCACCCTTTTTTTTAAACAAACCAACTAAAAATGAAGTGCAATATTTGTACTTCTCCAAATGTAAACAGGTGCAACAAGTAATAGAAACAGAAGAATGTCTCTTACATCAGTCTTACTGAGGACACAGTTCTTTTTAAAGTGTGTGTGGTTTGTATTTGCTGTGTTTTACCATAGGCTGTATACACTGTACATATGCATGCATTTCATGTGTAGCCAGTAATTCCCTCACTCTGTACTGTTTTGTCGGAGATTTGGACATAGTTTCCCTTCCCTAAGGTGTTTCTGTAGTTCCTCTGTGCTCTGCGTGTATGCCAAATGCTTCCAATGCATAAGTGAACATGCGCCCGGTATAGACAGAAGCACAGCTCTTGCTTGAGGTGTAGGTGAGATGCAATGCACTGCACATGCTATGCTTTTGCTCTGCATCACAGTGTGCATGTTGTGAACTGTCATGCCTCTAAATCTGATCGGCACAGAATCTGATTTCTCAGACTGATGGGCCAGTCATGCAGAAAACCACCCATTTCTGATATCCTCTGATTGATCGGAGCATTTCTAAACCTTAGTATAAGAAGCTGGTTGTGTGCTATGCTAATGTAACCATCTTATAGCTTCATATTTAGTAAATTGTTAACCATTATATCAGTTTTTCTGCTTTTGCTTATTTTAACATACACAAGAATAGTATTGCCTCTGTTTCAGAGAAGAAGCAAGCCTTTTAAGATGGTTACACAGACCCCACCATTCAGGTTGTGGAGATAAACCTAAAAACAGCTCTGCTATATTGGGAACAGTGATTTATTGAGGACGAAGCAGCCCATAACAGACAAGTCGCTGACAGACAAGTAGCTGTTGAAATAGAGATGAAGGAAAAGAATAGAGAAGTCCATCTTTGACTTTCTTCTGTTCTCCTATTCTGCACAGCTAAAACCCTGACAATGCTGTCCTGTCAACGTGACAAATGGCCTCATCTAGCATGGCCCCTCATGCTTAATAGCATTATCCCAGAGGCAGAGAAATAACTTTATCACTGTATCCACTTACAGTACTGTAAGCCTGTATCTAAGGGGAGATGCAAAAGGCTACAGAGGACTAGCAGGCAGCTCTGTGGAGGAGAGGAGTAAGGAGAGTGTTGCTGGGAGGGTCGAAGGGTTAGTGAACTGATGAGTGTGTAAAAATGGATGGAGCAAGCACCACACTGGGTGAGCCTGAGTCTCCCTGAGCTACACAAAACAGAAAAAGGGGCATCTAGATGTTCTGTGGAGGTAAGGGGTGGTTGAGGCTCAGCTGTCAATTCACAGATTATACACTCTGCCAGTAAGAGTCACCTCTTACCTTTTGACCTGGCTGTCCAGTGCCCCCTGGTACACCTGCTGCTCCCTAACAAAGACATAAAAATTAATCAAATAATGAAATATACACATCACTACATCTATCTCTCCCCATTACACTGTAATGAGGACAAATACCACTCCCAGAAATTACTCACATCTTTACCAGCAGCACCATCATTGCCTGGCTCTCCCTAAAAGACAAAGCAGGAGGAAAAAAGTCTAAGTGTGATATATTAGCATGCCAGCAGCTTGAATGATGTTTAAATGAATTAAGAATTTACTTCATTTGGGGAGGACAAAATCTGGAAGGTGTCACAGGTTGAAACATACTAACCACAGGCCCTGGGTGACCAGGTTGTCCTGGGGGTCCTACCATTCCTGGGAGACCCCTCTCACCAGCCTGGCCCTTATCTCCCTTTATACCCTGGAAAGCAAGGGAGAAAAGATGCAGAATTTAGAATTTCAATAGTGTTGTCTTTGACCCGCTCACACACATACACACACACACACACACACACACACACACACAAAGAACATACAGCACATAATGTACAATTTTAACACTGTCCTTAGCCCGCATTAATTTTAACTTGTAAATCTTTCATTCAGAATACCATATCCTTAAGTCTGGTCATCTGTTTTCTTTATTGTTCAGTATGTGTAACTTCTGTAATTATGTACTGTAATCATAGTGACCACGTTTGTAGTATTTGTTGTCTTAATTTTTGTCTGCAAAATGACCCATTTCCGCTCTTACCACTCCTGATGAACCAGGAGGTCCTGGTGGTCCAGCTGGACCTGTAGAACCCTGATGGGAAAAGTAAATAGACACCTTATTTAAGTTTAACACGCTAACATACTTACAATCATACATACAAAATTTTAAATAGGAAATGAACTCACAACGTGGCCGGGGGGTCCAGGTCGCCCCTGAGCACCTGGGGTACCAGGATCACCCTAGAAAGGTCATAAATTGGCTGGATTACCAATGTGCTCTCTATTCAGTCTACACTGCCTTGTGGTAAGAAAAAAAAGCCAAACTACTGACCTCATGTCCTGGTCTGCCTGGTGGTCCAGGTGGACCTGCAGGTCCAACATCACCCTGGCGGGATGAGTAATGAATTACAATGAATGGAATACAAAACAACAAAGTAATAAAACCCATACTTGTGTTATGATACATTTCATAATTATGATAACAACATGAAAACAACTTGGCATAATACACAAGCAACAGAGAGCAAATGGAAGCAGAGAACCAGATAGCGTGTGATGGGAAAGCAGTGAGTGGTTGACTAACCTTCTGTCCAGGGAAGCCAGGATGGCCAGTTTTCCCTTTGAATCCCTGAGGAGTGATATCAAAGAGAATGAAATTAGTACAGTATCAAAATTCACAAAGTCGAGGCTACAAAACAAACAACCAAAAAAAAAAAAACAACCACAAACTAGAAGACATGTCTTTGAAATCCTGAGCCCCTTCTGTTGGGCTGCTGGGATACAGAGAGCAAGAAGGAGAAATAAAAAAAAGTAAGGGAGGAATTGATGGAGTGATGTAGCTACTTGTGTCTTCATTGTGTGTGTGTGTGTGTGTGTGAATATCACCATCTCTGCCATATCAATATACAAGACAGAAAAGAAAGATTTTTAAAGAAGACAAGAAGCTTAGAAGTTTCAGATAGGGTCACATCACTCGTGACATCTACAGCATTAATGAGACTCAGTAATGACTGCACATAGAAATGCAGTATGTCAGCATGGGTGAGGTGAATGAAATACCATGAGTCTTTGTTAATTTGCACAGGATGTTTTTTTTTTTAAAGCTAAACCAAAGTCAACAATTGAGATGATCACACCTGTCTTGAAATGTTAATTTAACTCCAAATCTGGAATTCACAGTATCAAGAGCACAAAATATGGACCCATCTCTCCAGTGACAAAGGTTTAGTCATGCATGCTGACTTGCATACTAGTTTGCTGTTTGTAAAGGTGAGCCATGGCAATATACTGTAATTCTAATGCACTGTTTAAAATGTATGCTTACCAGATTGTATCTATCAAAATAACTACTGTATGTCAAAAATAATAGAGACATTCCTGATGTGAATGCTTGAATCACCACAATATTTAAATTTACCTCTAAAGCATTAGATGTTTTAACAAGTCTAGAAATCTACTGCCATGCTGGCAGCTCTCTGGGGCTGTACTTAGTATTTGAGCTAAATGCTAATGCTCCTTAGCTTTAAATTAGCACTGAAAATAAACACAATCTGAAATGCTATTAGTTTTGCAGGTATTTAAAAATTTGACCCGGTGATGATGCTAATTGAATAGTTAAAGGAGCAGCACATTATAATTTATGTTGAAGAGAACAAATTTCATGGGGATCCATCCGATAGTTGGTGAGAAAATTACTCAAAACCACAAATGGAGGAGAAGTCGGGGGGAAAGTCCTTATGGTTCATCACCTGCGGGCCATGGGTGTCTGTGTAAATTTTGTGACAATCCATCAAGTAGCTTAAGCTATAATTGATCATTTTGACCTGCTGGAGATACTAGAGCGAAAGTTAGGGTGTCACCAAAGGGATTACGGTTCATCCTCTGAGGACCATGAATACCTCTACAAAAGTTTGTGCCAATCCATCAAGATAATGTCGAGATATTTCACTTCATAATTAAAAGTCCGCTGGTGACACTAGAAGAAGTAAGGGAATCACCATAGTTAGGAGGATTCATTCTCTGAAGGACATGAATATGTGCATAAAATTCCATGGCAATCCAGTTAGTTTAAGGTTAGTTAGACAGACACATAATCAAATCAGCCAAGGTGATGCTCACTGGAATTCCTCTTGGTCCTGCTGGGCCAGGAGGGCCTGTCTCTCCCTGACAATGAAAAAACAGTCACAATGAGATATTAACTATGAGACATTCTGCATGGGTACTGGGCAATGCCTTCCATGTGATACTTGGTGTGTGATTTACCCGTAGCCCTGGTTTACCATCTTTCCCATCCATTCCTTCAATACCAGGTGGGCCCTTTCAAAGCAAAAGCAGGCAGACAGTGCAGATGAGAACTATTATACAACAGTACACAGCTATGTTGAAAAGGGTCCATTTGGATAATATACTGTACAGTGCTATAAAATATAAGTACCATCAGTCCTGGGGAGCCTGGTGGACCTGAGGGCCCAGTTGGTCCCTGAGAGCCTGGACCACCATCATTGCCCTGTGAAAGTAGGGATTTTCAGCAACTTTTTATATAAGTGATCATTTTGGATGCAGGGGGGAAAAAAAAATCACAAATGGATCAATGTGTGATATGTACTCACTTTTTCACCTTTGAGCCCAGGCAGCCCGTCCCTTCCACTTTTGCCAGTAGGACCTGGTGGACCCTAAAAATACACACAGTAATATAAAAAGTTGCTGTACACATTTCAGTAGTGAATTTGGAAGAGCAGGAAAGCATTTACTTACCGGTGGTCCTGGGAAACCTGGTTGTCCTTGGAAACCCTTGACATAAAAGTAGAAACATGTATAATTAGAAGCTTTATTCAAGGAGAAGCTTTATTTTATTATCATTGTAACATTGTGACACGTACAATGAAATTTTGTTTGGAGCCGAGGGGCCCCAGGCCACTGCGTGCATACGCGCCGCCATCACGGGCAACTTAGGGGGTTCTGTGTCTTGCCCAAGGACACTTCGACATGTGGACTGCAGTCTCCGAGAGTCGAACCTTCAACCTTCCGGTTGGGAAGCAACTGCTCCAAGTTTACATTCTGTCACATTTTGTTGTATTTTTGTTACACATACCTGATCCCCTTTTTCACCAGCAGGTCCTGCTGGTCCTGTGTCTCCTTTAGTGCCCTGCAGACAAAGAGTGGCTCAAACTATGAAGCAGATGTTCAACTTTGCAATGATAAATGAAGAAGCCAGACACTAAAGACTGCTGAGTAGAATTTATGACAACACTGACCGGTGCCCCAGCCTGTCCTTGATACCCAGGAATACCTGGAGGACCCTAGAGCAGGAAAGGAAATGTTAACAAGTATTATACAAGACAAGGTGCAAATTCAGAGCGTATTACTCAGTGGCTTACTGATTCTCCTTTTTGACCACTGCTTCCTGGGCTCCCACGTTCACCCTTCAGCCCCTGCCAAATACAGGGACTATGAATCAATGCCAGCTCACAAATCAATAAAAGTATCTATCCTATCCATCAATTAAAGGTGCCAGATTGGTTCCTTTAGTGTCAAGCTAGCTTACATGCAGTCCAGGTGGTCCCATGGTTCCTGGATAGCCTGGTGTCCCTGGGGGCCCCTGAGGTGAAGATCATACAAATCAGTCAAACTAGGAAATGAGTTATTTTTCTAAATTGTATAATTTTCAAGGACATTTAATGCCAGATACTTACCTGCTCACCTTTCATCCCTGGGAGGCCAGGGGACCCTCGCTCACCCTGCTGACCCTGAAGATGACAGAAATGATTTGAGGATGTGATATACACATGGCAGGAAAAGAGGCTACCTTGGTAGCCATGAACCAAGGAAAAGGCAAGTCAATATCAAATACAGGTAACTGCTAACATTTCCCAGTGGAACTGCCTATAATTGATTTTGTCCTCTAGTCTACCCCTGCATGAGGTTTCAGGATGCTGGTTTAGCTCTAAGATAGTGACACCCAAAGGCTTGTCAGTCCAACTAGTTCAACAATTTTGTTAGTTTTTTCCTCCACACAAATGATACTGATTCTCAAATGGTGCTCCATATTTATCCCTTCCTCTCTTATTCTGCTCCAGATTGAGGGACAGGTCTGAAAAAAAGCTACAGCTTCATTTATCTATTTAAGACCCTGATAGTTCATCAAACAAACAAAAAAGACAAACAACAATAATGACCACTGTATTGGGGTAAGAGGTTACCAAGCAACAAAATTTGTAGTTATGAAGTCCTTTGAAAGACTGGTGTTGGCCCACCTGAAGGACATCGTAGACCCCCTGCAGTTCACCTACCGGGCAAACAGGTCAGTGGACGATGCAGTGAACATGACACTGCATTACATCCTGCAACCTTCCCATGGACCTATGCAGGGGCCCTCTTTGTGGACTTCAGCGCGGCATTCAGCACCATCATCCCAGACATCCTCCACTCCAAACAGACTCAGCTCACTGTGCCTGCCCCCACCTGTCAGTAGATTACTAGCTTTCTGACAGACAGGAAGCAGCAGGTGAGGCTGGGGAAAACCACATCCCGCACCTGTGGATGTGTGCTCTCCCCTCTGCTGTTTTCAATATACACCAACGACTGCATCTCGAAGGACACCTCTGTCAATCTCCTAAAGTTTGCTGATGATACAACAATCATTGGTCTCATCTGAGATGGTGACGAATCAGCCTACAGATGGGAGGTTGAGCAGATGGTCCTGTGATGTAGCCACAACAACCTTGAGCTGAACATGCTCAAAACAGTGGAGATGACAGTGGACTGTCATACAGTACTGCCAAGTATGGTGAGTGGGACTCACCATACTTGGAAGCTCTGTATTAGCAGTAAAGTCCTACAAGTTCCTGGCCTCCGCTATCGCCCAGGATCAGAAGTGGGTGTCCAACATCAGGACCATCATCAAGAAAGCACAGCAGAGGATGTACTTCCTGTGCCAGCTCAGGAAGTTCGACCTGCCCCGGAGCTGCTGATACAGTTCTACAGAGGAATCATTGAGTCTGTTCTCTGCACCTCCATCACTGTCTGGTTTGGCTCAGCAACCAAACAGGATAAGTACAGACTTCAGTGGACAGTTAGGACTGCAGAAAAGATCATTGGTGTGAGCCTGCCCTCCTTGGAGGACCTGTACACCTAATGGGTCAAAAGGAGGTCGGAGAGGATCACTGCAGACCCCTCACACCCAACGACAGTATGACTGGACAATGACCCTCAGTGCAACACCTGTAAATATACCTCATACAGATTATACAGATTCGTACAGGTCTCTAGTTTTAAGTAGTCAATTTTTATTCCTACTTATCCCATTTCACAATTAGCATTCCTTGTCTGTCTGCATTGTTTACTGCCTGTTTATACTGCTTAGTTTGCACTGTTTGTTGCTTGTTAATACTGCTTATTTTGTTATATTACACAGCCTTAAGCTGGTTTACTGTTTACTTGCCCCTTGCATGGGGATATCTACATACACATTGAGAGTCGATGTACCAGAGTCAAATTCCTTGTGTGTCCGACACACGTGGCCATAAAGCAGATTCTGATTCTGAAATACGGCCTTGTTTCTGTTAATTATACAGTTTTGACGGAATGATCCTACAATGTATTGAAAGCATATTTCATTCAGTCTATTCACCTGAATATTGAATTACTTTAATGTAAATATTAATATGTATATGCAAGTGTGCAAATGTCACCTAGCAACAGCTGCTGCCAAAGGCAAACAGATGAGAGGTGGAAGAAAAGAAAGACACATTATTAAAAATGAGAAAATATAAAAGAAAAGTGGAGATACCTTTTTTTCAAGTGGTAGGAGCTGCTGAGATGTCATAGTTTAGCTCACTATTTATTAATATGAATAGTCTCTTTATAATTATTATTCCATGACACACAACTATAGAACTGGTAAGAATATCACTGTAGATTTAGTAAATCACAGGGTGATTACAGAGGGTTGTAATTTAGAAAGTGTAATTATTAATTAATCACACTGATGAGAAAGTAATTAGTAGCTGATCATTGTGGGTAACTTTCTCAAAACTGAATATGAATAATATAGTCAGCAGCAGGGGAGTCACACTGCTCTCCATGTCCCTCACAACAGACACGTCACCACCACACACAGCAGAAGCTAATACCTGCTATACACTGCATTCCATGCAGCGCTTACATGGCTCATCCATTTAGCACCTATATTCTCCCAAAACAATACTCTGTATGAGCAGTAGCAGAGAGGGGAGGGCTATGTCTGCACAGTGGTCCAACGCTCCATCACTTAGACAGGGGAATAATTGAACAACTGAAAAAGAGACAACCCTCATCTGAAATAACTTTCACTAAAGTCACAGAAAGAGCCAGGGAAGGAGGAGAGCTGACAACGATGGAATAATCCAGTACTGCTTAATTTAAAATTGGGATGATCTGTATTTTCTATTAAAGGCAAAAAGAAAGAGGAGAGCAGATGACATGAAGATATTAAAATAGCAGTCCCATTTAATGACACTGTATTTATTTGACAGGAATAAAGGATTTTAGATTAACTCCTGTAACTTCTGTACGAGTTGTTGCAGTTACCAAAAAAATGACTTGCCTCAGAATGTGTCAGATGGTTTCATTTAAATGACAGTTAAAAATCCAAAGAGATGAATGAATATTAATATTAATTGTTATTAAAATTAATAAATTAATGTTTTTAAAAGCTAATATTAAAAAAAAGTTGAAACTAATTTAAAAAAATGGTCTAGTAGTAGTGTCTTTTTTCTTTTTACCTACCTTACCTCACAACCTTCCTGACCTACATATTTTGGACCTCCCAGAGTGAGAACCAGTACAATAAACTACCTAACTGTACATGTATAGTTATAGTATATAGTATAAGTACTAGCTCCACCTCAATTTCTCTGCAAACATAAAATGCATTAAAACAGTACTCACAATTGCATAATATATATAAAATAATTTATAGCATTGTATTAGTTACAGGGCTACACTATTTTTGCATTAATTTGTTAATACTTCAGTAATGGAACGGAGTGCTCCTTCCATCACTGATTACAAAAAAATAAGAAAAGGTGAAAACAAAAAGTTTAAAATGTGAATGAAACTTACAGATAAACCAGATGGGCCCTGAGGACCTGGGAAACCAGGAGGTCCCTGTGGACACAGAACAGTGAACTTTAAAACACATGAGATAAACTCAGATAAAAATCTTATTAATAAAAGCAGTTTTCAGCTTCATAAATAACTTGCATGTGCTTGTGTAAATCAGTACATATGAGGTTAGTGTGTTGGGTCACGCTGTACCACATTTTCACTGAGGCCATTAGGGGGCCCTGTGAACCCATGGAAAGTCACAAACAAAATGAAGAAATGACAAAATACAGTAAGGCAGTGACTACAATGGACTAGAGTTTTTTGTTTGTTTTTTTAAAACATTATTCATTTTCCAAATGGGGACTGTAAGCATGTTCACACATTAAATGTGAATTTTTAGAATACAGTCTTTAAAACAAATGTTTTTTTCTAGTCATACCATTAACAGGAAATATGACTCTTCGATAAAACCATGACACAATATCCAGTTTTCTCTATTGTAAATAATCACCATAGGAGTTTATGTTGAGCTGTTTGGAATGGTTCAACAAAAGAGAGATAGACTGATGAATCTTAAAAGTTTAGCTAGAGCCTTACCAGGCTTCCTGGTATTCCAGGTGGGCCTCGCTCTCCTGGTGTACCCTGTAGTCAAGAAAAACGACCTGATCGTGAAGGTTGTGTAGTATAGTTACAGAAAGCCAGGCAGACATACATGCACACACACCCTCATATGAAATTAAAAGTATGTGTATGAGAGAACACAATACAGACTCACAGGTTCGCCTTTTATTCCTGGTGATCCAAATTCCAGGTGCTCCTGTGCAGGATCGGTCATTCTGTGAGGCAAATAAATAAAATACCAGGAAATGCGCATGTTTCTTTTCCATGTCTGTGTATGTAATTTGTATGTATTTTTTGTGTCTATGTCTACAAAAGATGACAATGATCTCAGCTGACCGGTACTTGTATCTCCTGCTCTCTCTGTAGCCTCTCCAAACACTACAAACAAATAAGAGAATAAGTTATCAGAGTAATGCCTCACTGCTGGCAATACATTATATCAGACTGATAGTTACTCACATCAAGCCATGCAAACTTGAATACAATACAAAATGAGGGACTGTCATTTTGCATTCATCAAAACAGAACAACAAACACAGAAATTGTACTACGTTTCATATGATTCTGAATTTGGAGAATCATATAAGTGAAGCTGAAAATGTTTTGACAGGAAGCCCCCTCCCAGTCTCACCCTGTCACAGCTGTCCATGGGGGTGGTTACACCAGGCTTGCCCTCATCTCCTTTCTCACCCTTGGCGCCAGCCATGCCTGGTACCCCTGGCAACCCCTGGGAACAGCCCCCTTCACAGCCAACCTGTGTTATAAAAACACATTCATATACTGTAAAGACATAAACAAATTTATCAGCTTTTCCAAAACTGGAAAAGCAAAAGCATGGAAAGTCTCTGAATACATTTCCCAAAGTGCATCTTTTTTATTGATGAACTTACTTCAGGGTCACTTCCCGTGGAGTCTTGAGGCACATGGTGTGGTCTAACTGGGTTCTACAAAAGGGAAATAGATATTCAAAAAAATGCCATTTTATGAAATGTACAGGATCAAAGATAACAATTATGAGGAAACCCATATAATCAAAACCAGCAATATTTTACTCTAAACACTGTTCAAGCATAGTGCTGTAGACAATTGTAGGTGCTACTAATAACATTATTCACAGCTTTGTTCTATTTAGGTATGTCATTAAGCCAACTTGCACAATACCATTCTCCATTTAGTGACACACTTAAATGGAATCTAACCATAATTAAAGGTATTAGCTATACCCATGTTTGACAAGTCAGATTTTTGCAATAAGAAAGGTCTGCTGAACTTTTCCAGTTAATTCTATATATATGTAGGACCATCTCATTCAGTACGGAGTTAAAATAAAATAAAATCAGAATTGAGGACATTTCATCTGTTTGAGTAGTGAATTTTTGTGCACATACACTTGGTCTTAATCATTAAATATATATATGATGGACATGGTGTCACAACTTTCCTCCACTATGCAAAAATGAAAGCAAGATATCATAAATACAGCAGCTGCCATCTTTCTTTTTTGCAACCAGATTTGGTGATTGCAACTGACTGCTAATTAAAGCTGTCAAATCAACCAAAATATACCAATTTTTTATATCATCAATAACTTAATAAAATCAAACTTCAAAAAAAATTGACCACTTGTACCATATCGGCACATCTAGCAACAGTGACAGAAATGACCCCTGGGAAAAATGTATTTAATTTGTACTTTGAATTTTTACTTTGGATCACTTATCATCCGCGAACATGGAGGAAGTTCGATTTATGACCTATAGTGACAGCAGCCACCAGGGGGCAATTACGTTACAGTGGCTTCAGTTCTGGGGGCTGTCACATGTATACAATTCATTCATTCATTTTCTACCGCTTAGTCCCTCGTCGATCGGGCGAAGGCGTGGCACACCCTGGACAGGTTGCCAATCCATCGCAGTGTATATACAATCAGTAGTCTTATAGATTCTTTTGGTTTGCTCTACAATGACAAAGCATTTTATTGTGCATTACAGGAACCCTGCCCTGTAATTTTTCCACAATAACACTGATAAAAATCCAATACTTTTACACTGGCTTATATTTATTACACCCTTGCTGCACCACAGGAAATCCAGTATTACACAATAGAATGAACTTTGGTGGCAGAGATTTAACTTGTGTCAACAAAAGATGTATAATTTTATGGCCTAAGAAAGCAGCCTATGAGAACCCTGGAAAGCCAACACTGTTCAGTATCAATGTTGACACTATATGCCTGATTCCCATAAAGTAAAGCATGACAAATATTAATTGCTTAAATAAAACAACAGCAGGTCACTATTGGAAGGACAAAAAACCCTTAGTACCCATTTTCACTAGTGGTCAAAAGCTGTAATTAAATTGTGTCCAGCATTTATGCCTGCAGTGGAAAAGTAAAAAAAAAAAAAAAAAATCAGAGCAAGGATTGTTGAAAGAAGAAAGCACACTCATATACAGTAAATGATTCTGCCTATACATATACAGCACAAACATACTGCATAATGGATATAAAGACAGTCCACAGTGTCACTTAATAGGAAATTCTAAAACAAAATTACTACCTCTGCACACTCAAGTGGAGTTACGGCAATATGCCACCCCCTGTCAAAGCAGTGGAACCCTTTCCATTGAGAGAGTCTGCCAATCACACCTGGTCTGTCATCACAAACACATTGTTCAATCTGGAGCTATTAGGCAGAAATGCTTTATATGTTGCACACTATTGGGGGTTATACAGGCTACAAGAATGCTTTGTGGTTTAGAAGACTTGCTCAAAAGAAGATTCTTCTGTCACCCTCTAAAGGGATCTGCAAATGACTGACTTTGTGATTTTCTCTCTGAACCACATGCTGTTAAGTTTCAAAGACAAAGCAGTTTTTCATGGCTGAGAGTGGAAAATTAAATATGAACATGTGTGTGCAAGTGAATGTATGGGAGAAAAGGGAACTTTTCTACTTATACGGGCTAAGACAATGACACGGTTCAGTAGGTCAGAGCCAACAGCTGAGTCAGATAACTTCATAACATATTATGCATACAGGCATGTATAGAAACCTTTGGTCCATCCTATAGTTATTTATAAATAGATATCACCACACTTACTCTGTCCTAGGTCTGGCATCATCACCATCCTTTAACTGTACCAAAGCAGCACTTGTGCTCAATATGTATAATTTAACAGGGGGAAAAGCTTATTTTCATTTACAGACGAGGAGGTATACAGTATGTAAACCCCTTTCAATCATGGTTTAATAAAATTATCATTTAGAATAAGGATCAAATCAGAATCACAACTATATAAGCTAAATATGTTTTTATTTTCTTTAATTAAATCATATCCTTGTATTACCTAACTGGTTCCCCTTAAATGAAAATTTTGAGGCCCTGACAAACTAATTTGTGTTCTCAACATGCATTAATTTTGAACAACAGTCTCCTCTCCTCCTTATCTCTCTAATTTTACTTACGATGTATCCAGGCAAACCCGGTTTCCCCGGTATCCCGTCGTTTCCAGGGATACCCTGAAAGAAGGAACTGAGGTTGAACTGGTTTGTTGCCAGTCAAGGACCAGCCACGCCCATCTTCACCAACGGTCAAGGCAGAGTCAAAGGATCAGGGTCCAAATGGTCAAACCTGATCCCTCTTATATCATGTCTTATGAAACTTTCTAAACCATTTAGGATTCTGAATAAAGATATTTCAATAAATTTACATTAGAAAACTCAGAAATATTTTGCACCCTTGTGAAAAGACATGACTTCTTTAATTACTATCACCACATCTGATATCTTTTTTTGCACCTTTGACTCTTGCAGCTCACACCACAGCAACACTTTATTTGAAGGTCTGCTGGATTTAAAAACTTTAAAAATGAACCAAACTTTGAATATGCATCATTTATTAAATTTCCATTTTAAAATCAGACCTCCAAATAACTGTTTCTTGGACATTCCCAAAGCTTGCTCAGTTGCTTCCCACATAGGTTAAAGCTTGAAGCACCAGATTAGCAGTGCATTTGGTCCTCATTATTTTAGCCAATTTCAAACCAAGCTGTTGCATACATAATTTATGTAATGTCAGCCCATTTCCTACATGCATATCATAGACTTTATTTACCCCTAGAGATGCAAAGCCAGTCACAGGCTTATTTATGTAGCTCAGCTGCCCAAGCTGAAAGTATACATCATATGCAGCTTGTTGTTCAATTCAGGCTGATGGAGCTGCTGCTGAATTGAACTTAAAAGGGACTTCCTTACCACCCTACTGCCTACGTCTCTTACCTCAGGTCCCTGGATTCCAGTAACTCCCTGAGGCCCAGGTGGGCCAGGGGGTCCAGGAGGTCCTGGTGGGCCCTGAAACATACAAAGGCATTACCACAAATGACATCATATATTCACTGTCAGACACAAATGAAGAGTACAGTGATTTTCCAAAGTTGGCTAGGTAACAACAGATACAAAGCTTGCAAATAAAGCTAAAGTTGGCTGACAGATCAGACCTGAGGGCCAGGCTGCCACATATTTACTGGAGTTCCTGGAGCTCCCTGGAAGGCAAGTAGTCAAAGTCAGAGCAGTGCTGATACTTACACAAACAGCTTACACAGAAAGTGCACAGTGTGAAGTTAAGAATAATATAAGAAATGTCAAAGCACAAAAATAACCATAGGCAATAACCAAGCATGAATATATAATTTTCTCAATACAGTCCCTGTGGATTCATAATAAACACTCTGAGAGAGTGTATTCAGACTTTTGTTGTGAGGCTGCAAAACTCTAGATTGACAGTATGGTTACATGTGTTTAATTCAGTTTATGTTTGCAAGCAAGTACTCACAGGTCCACCTATGTCTGTGTACCCAGGCGTTATGCAGTTGCACTGTCCTGGTTCACCCTGAAATATACGTTTTAATAAAGAAACATAAAAAAGTTAAAGTTAGACATTGTGTATAGTTTTAAATGCAGGCTAAAGAACTGAGTGTTTATTCAACATTAAAACAACTACTGTTACGGTGAGAAAGTCAGAACTCTTACAGCTTCCAGGACCATTTTGTTCAGATTTGATAAATCCTGAAACGGTTCTCATCAAAAAAGACAGTGAAAACTGCAGGCGGTGGTTTGCTGCAAAGGTAAGCTGTTTTATACTGTACAACTTTATGAACATAAAATGTTACATAAGCATTACATGAAATTGTCACTAAAATTAGAGCAACAACACAATGATTGTATAGTGCTGTGATGCAATATGTGAAATTCACTTAGAATCAGTTAAAAAAGGAGCCCGCACAATAATCTTAATTACACACTGCTCACACAAACTTCCTCAGACATCTAAGTCAGATTTCTGCAGTACATATGAGCTCTCCCAGAATACCGTGCTTATCTCTGCCTCCATTGTTTCTTCATCTCTCCCACCCTCTATGACAGTGTGGACTGGTGGTTCTGATGAATGTGGTAATTAACTGTCTCACACACTCTCTCTCTTGAGGCCCCAGAACGTCTCCCCTGCCAGCAACAGTACATGTGTCACCTCTCCTCTTCTACTACTCTACCTGTGCCCCAAGGACAGTGCGTGCATCTGTGTCAGTGCATGTGGTTGTGTGTGAGGTGAGGGGGGTGGGTGCTGTTGAACCATCTTGTGTGATTACCATCTGTTCCACCCCCTTATATTCATACCCAATCCAGATCCCTTCATCGAAGTAAAATGGTAGACTTACCTTGCCCCCCTTAGCTCCATCAACACCCTGCAAAAGAAGGAGACAGCACAAATGCACACACACTTAGTTACTCTTGTTTTGTTGCTCCAAAAGAGAGCTCATGGGGTGGTGAGCCAAGTGTGGATCAGGGACAGCAGATGAGATGGGAACAGACATTTCCTCCTTGACTTCCTTGGTTACAAATGATGCTTAAATCAAGGACAATTCCACAAGAAGCTCAAAGAAAATTTAAACATATGCTAACAGAGAGGCAACAACTCAAGTTTTGTTACTTAAATTTCAAACAGCACATATAAAGAAACATGCAATTGAAACACACATTAGATTAAAAAGAAAGAAACAAGGCAACTCACAGGTCTGCCATTATCTCCTGGCAGTCCTTTAGAGCCAGGGGCTCCATCTTTACCCTGTAGGTCAAAAAGTAAATAAAAACTGAGTTTATCAATATTAAAATATCCCATTATATGCACATACAAAAATATGCATTTATGTCCTACCGGGGGCCCTGCTACTCCAATTCCCTGTGGTCCTGGGAACCCAGCATCTCCTTTTGAGCCCTGTGAACAGGAAATACCCACTGTCTAAGTCTCGCAGGTTCATCATTCCATACAGAATGAGGTTCAATTGATCACTTATTGAAATGATGTTGGCCTTTCACCACTCCTTTTTTTGGTATACCTTTTCCCCTGCAGTGCCATCAGGACCAGGCAATCCTCTGGGTCCAGGTAGGCCCTGAACAAAAGGCAAAAATTATTATTACAGTCTAAATAGGTACTGTAGTAAAGTAGGACTTTATAACTATGAGAGAAACTTACTACAGTTCCAGGGAGCCCTCTTGGTCCCTCTTTACCCTATTACAAAACAAAAAGAGAGGCAGGATATTTAGGAGTTTTAGAGATAAAACAGCAGCAGTGAAGCACTCGCTTCCTCAATCAATTAAGATTCCACAAAAAATGATGGTTTGAGAGGCAACAGCCCAGGATCCTTTTTTAATGGAAAGTTACAACACCATGTCTTCACTGCTAGATCTGAGAGGCAGGAAAACTCTACCAACTTATATCATAAGAAGATACAGTATGTTGTTCATTAGTGAGACCACAGATGGGCTACATCCAACTAGGAAATGTATGTATTTTGTGCATGACAGAGCTGCATCAGCTGTTGACATAAAAATTCTTTATTGATCTAGATGTGTTTTGCTAAAAAACATATGAGCCTTACTTGGGGTCCTTGAATGCCAACTCCTGCAGCACCAGCTTCTCCCTAAAGGGGGCACACATCAACACAGATTAAAACCTCTCAGTAATGCATGAATAGACACAATCCTCCAGATACTGTATATTATAATACAAAAAATGGACATTCATACCTTGCTTCCTTTGGGACCAGTAGGCCCCTGCACACCTGGTAGGCCGGGTTTGCCCTAAAATAAATGTGAGCTGATTATCACAAATTCTCACAGAATACAGAGTCAAAGTAAATAAAAATAATGACCACAATTTTCTCACATTTTTGCCAGGCCTCCCTTCTCCTGGGGGACCAGGGTCTCCTCTCTCTCCTTTGGAGCCTGGCACAGCTACACCATCATCCACCGAGGCACCCAGAGAAGGACAGCTGGTACAAGCATCACCCTGGCAAAACCCATCAAATCAAAAACCATTCTCCACCGAACCTTATGGATCAAACTTAAGTTAAAAAAGCAACATTCTCATTTAGGTCATCAGTATCTGAACCACTAGAAACCATCACTGGTTGAGAAGTGTGACCTGTGGTACTGTATCTAAGGTATCACTTGGAAAGACATACCCAATGTATAGAGAGACAAAAGCCAGATCCATACAACCTCAAATAAATCTCTGTTGTATAAGGTCTTTGGAAAGGGATATATATA
>NW_018128284.1:97337-99751 GCF_001952655.1 Monopterus albus
TATATATATACCCAAACATGGCAGCTACCTCTTACAGTAGGATTAAATTTAAAAATCAATTAGCAGATTCAGAACTGAGTGCAGTAATGTTGACCTGACATAACAGTTCAGGCACTCTATACCTTCTCGCCCTTCAATCCTATTGCTCCGTCCCGACCAGGCTCGCCAGGCAGTCCTGGCACTCCAGGAGCCCCATCCAGTCCCTTGTCTCCTTTGTCTCCTTGTCCACCCTGATAAAATTGAAATATAGTGATACAAAGCCTGAAGATTTCCTCTAATTAGTTTTAGCAATGCTTACGTTAAGGTTATGCTGGGGGAGGATAGGTGGCATTAGTGCTAGGGAGGACAAAGGTGATGCAATATAAAATCCTATTGTTGGTTTCCTGCTATTCCACTTGTTGGTGGTAGGAATTGTGCCAGCAAGTAGTTTTACTGTGAATTCCTAGCACAGTCTCCATATACACTGAATGGAGAAGAATAAAAAAACATTTGCAGTGGTACGTGTGTGGATGAGTGATCTATCAGTCTAATGAAGGAATATCCGGAACATTCTTAAGTGAGGGCAGAATACTTATTAGAAATTCACCGTTTGTCCTTTTGGACCAGCCAGACCTGGTGGGCCCTGTGTAAGAAAGTAAAAGGTGATATAGAAATACATATGTACATACACAAGTTATATGCATACAGTTACACATACACACACTCTCAAATACATGTGCAGTCATTTGCATATACTGTGCGAGCTTTTTCCATTCAGGTAAAATGACTGTCGACATAAAGCTAAACATAGGGGTACACAGCATCTAAGTGGGAGGGGTGAAAGCCAACAGAGTTTTATTACACTTAGTAACAAATATGGATGGGGCAATATATCGAATTTCAATATATCGTGATACAAAAAAGTAAAAAAAAATGTATTGCTTTGTCCAGCAATACATATGGTGTGTCCTCCATACACCAGCAACTTCATATTTTTTATAAATAAGACAGCCTAACAAAATATAAGTCAGTACACCTGGTTGTGTTTTTTTACATAACAAAGTCAACAAAGTCTTTAGGGGCCCTTACCTGATAGACATACTATGTGTCTCTTTTTCTGTGTAGTTTGCAGTGCTGGGTGTGTGAGCATAGCATGAGTAATTTTTCCTTTCCATTTTGACTCTCATTACAAACAAGACAAGGATGACAATGTTTAAAATGATTTAAATAATCTAAAGTTTCTAATTCTAAAAAGCTGTCTGTGTACTTTTGCATACATTCAAGAGAGATGGCTATTTTTTTTATTTTCTTTTACTTTTTAACAGAGGAACCACACCTGTTTGCCATCAGCTCCAAGACCTGGTGGTCCAGGTGGCCCTCGAGGGCCTGGTTCACCTGGTTTACCTAATGTTCCCTCAGGCACTTTGATAACGGGGGGTCTGCCAACCTCAAGCGACTGGCATACACTACACTCGCCCTAAGGAAGGGCAGGGAGGCAGGAAGGTTAGTTTTCATGACAATCAAGGTGAGGGATTCAAAAAGTAATCCATGTCTACAGTTACCTTCTCACCCTTTGCACCAGGAACACCTAGGCCAGGCTGCCCTTGCTCTCCCTAAAAAAAAAAGAATATAATATTAACATGACATTAAATAAGTTAAAGAAACAAATTCTTCTTCTACTTTCGGCTGTTCCTGTTAGGAGTCACCACAGCGAATCATCTGTTTCCACCTAACTCTATCCTCGGCATCCTCTACTCTCACACCAATTAACTTCATGTCCTCTTTTAGCACATCCATATATCTCCTCGTTGGCCTTCCTCTTGACCTCTTGCCTGGCAGTTCCATCTCCAACATCCTTCTACCAATATAACCACTATCCCTCTTCTGCACATGTCCAAGATAAAGAAACAAATTATATTATCAAAAAATATGTGGATATAGGTGGGCTCTGAGCAATATAAAACTGCATAACGAAAATACAAATTGGAGCAACCTTGTTCATAAAAAGAACTGTTAATTTGAAAACACTGAGGTAAAAGGCCAAAATACGGAAAGGTTTAAAGAATGAATCCAACCTCAGACTCCACAGTTACAGGTTGTCTGTGAACTCTATTCTCCTACCTTCTCGCCTTTCTGTCCATCCTTGCCACTGGGTGCCCTTGGTCCAGGTTTTCCCTGTCATATAGACGCATTTCATTTCACAACACTGCTGAATCTGGATGTGAAGTGAGACTCTCTATTTCAGAGAAGTGACTCTGAACTTACCGGCTTACCATCAGCTCCTTTGCTACCTGCATCACCCTGTAGAGAAGTGGAAAAAAAAATACACAGAATAAGCTGAACTTCACAAATTGCTAAAAATAGATGGGTCTTTTAAATTCACATTTCATAGTAAGGTATTTTACATCCTAAGGGCAGCAGAGTCAAATGATTGT
>NW_018128284.1:99787-112632 GCF_001952655.1 Monopterus albus
CTCACAGTTTTGGGCTCTAAAATTAGCAGACTGCTGTGATTATCATCCTCATCAAGTCTATTAAGATCCCCATTCAGCAACCTACTGAGTGAGTTCCCCATATACTGTCTGCTATTGAGGTCACCTACTCTCTATCCTGTCTCTTTTTGTGTTACAGTACTTATACTTACCTTCTCTCCTCTAAGGCCAGGTGATCCTATGTTTCCTGGCTCCCCCTATGGAGCAGAAAAAGTAGGCAATATATCATTTTAATGAAGGTGCTTATCACTGCTCACACACACGCAAGCAAACACAGTGACACAAACAAAATCAGAAATAGACAGAGTAAAACAAAGCAATTACCTGATTAGTTTTCTGCTGCCAAGTGTTATATATCATTGTTTCTTTTTAGTAATACCCAAAATCCTCCAAAACAAAAGATAAAACAGCTTATTACTGTTTTCTTACTCTAAGTGCTCAGCTTTTTATTCAGCACTAGAATCATATTAATTCTTACTTGCTCTCCTTTCTGTCCAGTGCCAGGCTTCCCGTTCTGGCCTTTCTGCTGGAGGGTTTTGGTCAAGAAGAGGTTAGGTGGTAACTCTCCGAGAGCGGGGCACACAGAACATGGCTGTCCCTAAAGCATGCAGACAGATCAGAAGTGGCTCAAAGATGGTCTCAAAATAACTAAAAATGCACTGCTTTGTATTCAGCACCAGAATTGCATTCATGCAGGAATGATTCAAATGAGGCAACACTCGATGAAAAACAAATGAAATGAACATGTTTAGGAACATTCTGATATTCCACGACATGTGCAACTCATTTGAAGGAAAACATTAAATGTCCAGGTCTGGCAAGAAAAACTGTTAACTAATCAGGCTAGTCTATCTTTCTGACAGCCAAATAAGGTAGTTTAAACACGGAAATGTTTAACTTCAAGCCTAATAAAGACACCAAACTGACCTTTTCTCCTTTGGCACCATTTGATCCTGGTTCTCCCTGCCAAAACATACAAAAACAAAGCAAATTAATCCCAGCCCACCCTGATGAGCATGTCTGCTTTGAGATGTTGTGTCTCAAACATTGCTGTTCCAAATATTGTGCTCATTAGGCAGATGTGGGAGTATTTTAGCAGTGGGTGTGTGCGAGTTGGTGCATGGACTTTTGTCTCTTTTGTGCTTTATGAAGTATATTGTAGTTCAGACTGTATTTGCTTTAGGAGAGAGCCTTCTGCACTGTTGTTGTTAGCATAACTAAATGTGTAAGACTGCAGATGACTGTGTACAGGTCATACTACCAGGGAATACGAATGAACAATACAGTAAGCTGTAAATGAATGTGGGGGGCTCTATACCTTCGGTCCCGTCTTGCCATCTGCACCTTGATGCCCCTGGTAAATAAAGAGAAAGAAAAGAAGAGAGAAGTAGGAGTAAGAGTATTGTTAGGTCAACTTGGTTAAGAGTGAGGTCATATCTCACTCTGCTTCTCTCTGTTTGCTCCACCTTCTTCTCTAACCAGGTATGACAGATGGATGCAGGCAATAATGGAAATCATTGCACAGAGAATCTCATAAGGCTCAAGATTTATACTCCCCCCACAAACAAATCATTCCCCATTTAACCTGTTGGGGTAAGTGGGAAGCTGTAGAATGAGGAGAAAGAAAGACACAATGCGCAGCATCTTGAGTCCTAATTCACCAGAGATATATCTATATAATACACGCACTATTAAACGAGTGTTCAAAGTTCAGCTGTCAGCTACAGCTCGAATCATGTCTACAACTCCCCAATAAAACATGTAACAAGATTGCAAAAATTCTGGTCGGGACAAAAACACATTGCAGTTTGACAGTCAAATTGCTGTATTTACATGAGGTCCTCTCTCTCCGATCCCTGGTAATCCAGGCTCTCCTTTAGGGCCAGGCTTTCCTTGTAGAGCCAATGGGTTACCCATGTCTGCAGACAGCACAGGGCACACTTCACAAGGGTCACCCTGAAGATTGAGCACAAGTCAAACATGCAATATGTGGATGCAAGAGCACACAAACAAACAGACCGAGAGATTTAAAAAAAGAATGTTAACAGGGTATTATACCTTATCTCCCTTTGGCCCTGCTGGTCCTATTGGTCCCTAAACAGCAGAATCCCAGTCAAGCACTGATGTACAGTATTAGCTCCTAGTTAGAATAATGTCTATTGGAAGCTCCCTCTTCCACACACACACACATATACACACACACACACACACACACACATTACTGAATTCCAATCAGCATTTAAAAGAGTCTCTCACTGGATTGCCTGCTTGCCCCTCTTCTCCTGGAGGTCCTGCATCTCCCTGTGAACATATATCACTGTTTGACATATAAATGTTGTTACAGTTACCTCAAAAAAGTATATCTATTTTTAACTTGTTCAAAATTCTGATATTTTTGGGGCTTTTCTAGCCTGAGGATGAATCCACAGGAAATCACATAATCCATCAACTAAAGTGAAAACATAAAATACATCCAAAATGAAGATAGGTTAATATGTCTCCCTAGATCAGTGGTTCCCCCACAGATCTATCAGATGACCTTCACCTCAGCTAACTACTGCAGTGGGTGTAGTCACCACTACATAACCTTTAATACCCTTGAACTTTCAGCATAGAGTAGGCTCAAGTTTGAGGTATTTTATTTTATACCATCATAAGGCATGTACAAAAGGTCTTGTACCTTGTTTCCTTTTGCACCACCCGGTTCACCAGGAGGGCCCTGACAAAAAAAAAGATTCAAATCTTTTCAAATGCTTTCCTCAAGATGCTTTTAGGCATCTGTTGCAGGCAATAAATGTGGCACCACAAGAAGCCCTGCCAAGTCCTGAAAGTATTGTCTAATAAACTTCCTAAGAGGAATGTGTTATCAAGATAATCGGTAAAATGACACCATCTAATAAATGCAACTAGGCTTCTTTTTTCCCTCCAGAGTCCTTAATTTAAATATCACACTTACTGGTGGGCCTGGTTTTTCAACTCCTGGCAGGCCTGGAAGTCCAGGTTTTCCTGGCTCTCCAGCCAACCCTTCAGGACCGACCATACCTGGGGTACCCTGTGAAATAAAAGTTCAACACAGCGCCATTAAACCAATCTAAATGACAGACTGTTAGTGGTAGAAATTCCCAAACGTAATGCAGACAGACCTTCTGTCCCTTGGGGCCAACTATACAGACGGTCCCTTCTCGACCCTGGGAAATGGTGACAAACAGAGAGGAAAGGGCCAGCATCAGTATGGGCCAGACATCATCTGTGTCAGCCCAGAATAATCTGACAAGTTCTGTAAAAATCTATCTCCAAAAGATCTTCATAAATTGAGACACTTGGTGATTTCCTTTATTTGTTGTACAACTGGAAACAGAAAGAATGAGAATTGCAGTGTCTGCAAGACATATTCTCTTCAACAGTGCAGAAGTCATATTTTATGCCTGCCTGATTCCAGTCACATCAACAAAGACATTCATATTCACAATGTCAGGTGGATGGGAGGCTTAAGAAAATTTATCCTCCACCAAATCAGCCTGTCCACAACAACCGCTTAGCCTGGTGCACAGCGAAATGTGAGTGTCTGAAGCCGAAAACCAGGGGAATATCTCAGAGCACACACACGTTGTAATTTGTTCCTCAAAACCTTTTGTGCATCTACAGGATCACTGCCCTGAACAGGGAAGATTAAAAGGTTTGTCTTCCTCAACAGATGTCTGCCTGCATGAGACAGGAATACCAAAGTCAATGAGGCAGCATTGATTGTGCAAGCTTTGTTGCTGTAGTCTAATCTAACAGGCATTAATAGCCCGACTTAATGCCTCGAGAGAGAAGAGGGAGGAGAACACATATCAATGGGTGCTGAGCTTAAAGCGTAATACCGTATAACTTAGCTGAATATCCACTCTTAGACTGATAAAAGTGGCTGTGTAAGTGCAAGTATATTGGTGTGGTTTAGTGCATGCTCGCTTTGTTGTATTAAAGATACATATTCTAATTTAACTGTTTAACTTAACCCCATGGCAAACTGCATGGCTAATTTTAATTACAGAAACTCTAAGACCAAATTTAAAAAAAGAGCCAAAAGAGGGGAAAAAACCACCTACATCTTTCCCTGGAGTGCCTGTTAGGCCCTGTGGACCAATCTCTCCTTTCTGACCTTTTTCTCCCTAAACAGAGAAACAAGTGAAAATTATCAAGAGGTTTTAAATTAATTGGATGATCATTACAAGGTCATATCTTCATTATTCATCAACATCTGTTTCTTAAACCTTTCACCTTGTACCCAGCTGCTTCACCCCAGTTGGTGGGCATTGCCTGTGGAGAGAAGAAATGGAGACAAGGCCCAGATCAATGACCTGACTAAAGAGACATCACACACACACCACTGGAGCATAGTAAACAACACAGTGACTAGTCAGCTACCACCAGCAGGACCAATATTATAAACGTATGAATAACAGGCAAATCAGATGCATCAAACTTATACAAGTACAGAAACACATTCATAAACACCTGGAAATAAACATACAAAGTGCAATTCCCGCTGCATAATTAATATTGGGACTGGATGCTTAAAAACGAGGTTTTGAATAAAGATCAAACTAATTAGCTGAAGGGTTAGCATGACTATGAGGCAGCGGGATGTGGGGTTGTAACCTGCAGCAGAAGACTGACACTCACTGGATCGCCTTTGTCTCCCTTCTGGCCTTTGGGTCCATCTGAGCACTGAGGTTAGAGAAATTTGGTTGTCATGTATTACCAGAGACCACTTTTTGGCATGAAAGCTCACACTGTGTGGTATACCAAACGAGACAATGCTTTACTGTAAAATGAGGCACTGTGGGAGAATGAGATGCAATGGAAAAGAAACTTACTGGGCTGGAATGGGAGCCAGAACAGTCATCATCCTGAGATGAAGAAGGGGCAGAGAAGAAGAAAAAGTGCTTGAGGGTGAGGAACAGAATAAATGAGCACTAAAGAATGCATATTAGTTTAGAGACTGGTCCGCAGCCAGTATCAAATTAGACTACAGCAGCATCAAAGTGTGAATGTATAAGCATGCACTGTATGTGGATAATGCTAACACTGCTCAGTGCAAGACATGTCTAGGCACATGAGATGCCATCACACATTCCACTAATATTACTTTTACTACACACATACATACACAGATGCGTGTGTCTGTATATACTCTATAGATGTCCTTCATACTCACCCGGTCACCTTTTTCCCCTTTCAGCCCAGCAGCTCCATTGAAATTTCTGACCTGCAACACACACATACACACAGTTACACACTCTACAGTGTTATCCTTTTGACAACTTCTAATGGAAAGAAGTGAAAGTAAAGATCAGTGATCCTTACATTTTCTTCCCTATTCAGGAATAAACAACCAGCACACTACAGACAGACAGACATAAAGAAAGAGAAAATTATTATACTGTATCAAATATTCACTGAAGTTTTAAGAAAATGTCTTATAGTTTGTTCTCACCAGGTGGTGGCACTGTTACACAAAATTAAACTTTGCTGAAACCCTGGGCTGTTAGTGTGCAGTAAAAAAAAGTTAAGAGGTGGGAAAGTGGGCATGTGCATTTGCATGCATACACACACACACACAAACACACACACACACACACATTTCCCATGTGAGATGGAAATCAGTAGGAATGTCTGATTCCCACTGGAAGGCACTCACATATAAAAATAAGAAAGCACAAATACATACCAAATAATAATGATCAATAAATAAAGCACTTTCAGCCAAAGCAAAGAATTAAAACCAAAATCCCCACCAGGTGTTGCTAGGTGCTTTGCTTACTGAAATGACAAAAGAGGGCTAGTAACAGCACAGAGACTGTGTGTTATTCTCCCTCTACACTTCCCCCTACCCACTCCTGCGTACATGCTACAGATCTATCAATGACTGGTTCAACCAGCTGCAAAGATGAGTCACTCGAGTTGTTTGTATTTACAGTATACAGCCTATCAAGCTTGATATTTAGTTGCAACATCTGTGTACTTTATTGTCCACAGTAAATGTCCTACTGTGCATCGCTAACCTACAGTATATACAGTATATTAAATCCCTACATTACAAGTTCGTGTGTTGCCAGTACAATTCCCAGACTCTACGGGCGCTATACAACATTATTACAACCCTAAAAAGCCGCTATAAACACACATCTAGCAGACACTAAGCAACATTATCAGTCATCTGAAGTCCAATAGCTGCTGTCATTTTAAACCTGCATTGGCTTCTACCAACTTACTAGTTTTCTTTAGCTGCTAAATGCTCAGTTATGTTCATCAGCTAACTGTCTAGTCACTAAAATGCTCTGTTAATGATACAGTTCAGTCATTACACATGCATCTCTAAATCTATTTCTTTATATAATTAGTGTTTCAGTACAAAGTTTCAAATTTTGGCACAAGTATTCCAGTTACAGTAGTGTTTAACATCAAAATAAATCAGCTCACTTTCTGACATCGGCACACTTTTTATGCATGACAGCTGTGTTTAATTATTAGTTTAAACATCTCAAAAGACATCTCAAAGAGCCAACATCCTATCAGTGATGGTTGCTTTTTGGTATTAATGGGTTATTTTTTGGAATTGTCTCTCTAGCTGCCAGAGACTGACAAAACAAGGGCAAGATACAGCAGACAGAAATGAAAATTAACATCAGCAATAAACATAATTTCACTGTTTTCTGGTTTGTCATTTTCAGTAGTGCAGAACCAGTGCTACTTTCTCAAAAGCATGATAGCATTAGGATTGTGCTGCAGATGCCAAATCTACTCCTTATTCAGATAATACTATATAATACATATTATAATAATACACAGGCGTCTGTCTAATTTGACCAAATTAAATTCACAGCACAGAAGCCACTTTTATTTCATTGCAAGTGTGTGCCCTTTGTGGCAGGGCAAGCTGTGGGCTCTAGCCCATGTAATAACCTACATTTGAAGAAGTCACAGGAGGCAGCCAAATGCATTAGTAAGCACACACAGGAGCAACATAATGAAGCGTCTGGAGTTTTGTATTCTATTTGTGAACATAACATGCTATTGTAGGTGAATGACAAAATTAATAGGCAGCATCAACTCCCAACTGAGATTCAGCGCATAATGGGGTGTAAATCAGTCTGTAGCCAGTCAGCAAGTGTCGTACGGAAGAGGAAATGGAGATGAAGCATTTCTTTTTCTAATACCATAGACAACACACATACACACAAAATAAAATCACACACACAATACACTTATATGGCCTGTACACTGTTTGCCTATTGGAATTTCAGCAGCACATACATGTTGGAAATCTCTTTATCCATTCAAATACTTGCTAATCCTGGACTTCATTTTAGGATACATTGGCCAGAAACATAATAATTGTGTCTCCAGTCCATTCTGACTAGAAATTTAGACAATCCAATTCACCTCAGTGGCAGGTCTTTGGATTATGGGAGCAAACCAGCACACACTTTTCAATGTCACTTTGTTGACTTAAGGCGACCTTCTTGGTCTGAGCCACTGTGCATTCCCACAAGTCTCATTAGATATTGTGTGAATGTGTGGGTGGGATTTGTGAGGCTTACTTTCTCTGCCAGATCCTTGGATGCAAAAATATCCTGTTGGTAGAAACAGAAAACAGGTCTTTTTTTTTTTATTTCACACTATATCTAAACATTACATTACTACAATTTCGTCTTATCAGTGGTTCACAACTGGTTTCTGCTGCTCAGATCATATAGTTCATATTCCCTGGCAGCTCTGTGGAAGTTCATAGTAACTAAATCTGCTAAAGATATTCCCATAAATGGCAAAAAATGTAAATGTTTCCATGATATCAATGTCACATGGCATCTCTGGCAAAGGTAAACTGTTGTTTTCCTGTTGCATGTGTAGTGCACCCCTTTAAACCTTGTTTCCATTGCAATTCATTGCATCACATAAGGCAACAAAGAAAGGAGAAATAAGGGCCATCCTAGTTTCACATACAGGTCATTAACAGTTAGTGAAAAAAACAACATGAAAGAGGATGAGCATAAAGAGGAAGAAGTACTATACATCATGGGCTCTAAGGCAAATGCTCAGATGGACCCCTGCTGTGCAGACTAAAAAAAATAGAGTTAACAACAAGAAAGAGGGAGGACAGACTGCAAAGCTAATCGGAAACAATTATGCTCAAGGCTGCAAGTTAGAAGGAGAGAACCAAGGAAGAGTTTCAGCAAAGAGAAGAAAGAGGACATTTTACAGCTGGTGTTGGACTTCATAAAAAGTCAAGCAGAAACAAAACACAGTCTTCTGAGGACTAGATGACCTTTCAGCTGGGAGCTGGGTTGAAAGCAAGAAAAAAAGACAATTGCAGTTATAGCCCAGGTTGTTGGAAGATAAGAGACAGTGTGGGTGAGGTTTTATACCTCAGGAACATAGTAACTGCTGTGACTCAAACACAGACACAAGCAATGCTACACACACCACTGCACCAAACCTAATTCTACTAGCAGCTGCAAAAACAGGCTGTTTAACATCAGGGGGAGCTGTGGGGGTTTAATATTATAAGCAAGTTAAGCCCTTCAATTTCTCTGACTTGCTGGGGAACTAAACTTCGTTCAAGCCACTAGAATTTAAAAGGCAGTGTTAGAGGTGGTTGTAGGTAAATTCTGTTATCTTTGAACAGTGCCAGTCTAGCTAGTTTCCAGTCTTTGCATCTGGCCAGCCAGCTGTTGGTGTTAGCTTCATAGTTACCTGACAGTGAACATGACAGTGGTATTGACATCCTCAGCCAACTCTTGGCAAGAAGCGAAAAAAAGTATATCTCCCAAAGTGTCAAACTATTGCTTTAAAAGAGTTATTCACCAATTTAGCAATATACTCACAATTGTGAGATTCATGGTCTTACCTTTTTATTCCATACATTCTCCTGTGTCAAAACCTAGCACTGTCAAAAATGTAACATGACTGTCAACAGTTGGAGATTATGCTGGTAGTGGCTAATGTAGCCTTGGGTCACTAGTCTAGCTGCTAGCAGAGATGAGGAGTTGGTCACAGTGAGCTGGCAAGCTTTCGAGGCACACCTTAAGATTTTTTTTTTCCAATTTATCATACTTCCCACAGCTCCCTCTGGAGGAGGCTTTATACATCTTTTTTCACATATTCAGTAGTGCTCCCCCAGACCTTTACAAATATGTAAATTCAGTGGAGAAAACAAGTGGAGGAACTGTGTGTTACGGGGTGAACAAAACAATATGCATCCACAGCAATAATATTTAAGTAACAGTTGACCTCAGTTTACCCTGTGCTCATTCCATGGAAGTATTGTACACTATTCCTTTTACATAGAGCCTGCATGACATATGCTGGGTTTAATATGCTGTCACTGAGTGAGGTTAAGCTTAATGCTATAGCTCAGTAACATCTGGCCTGCACATTGGAATCTTGGATTTCGTAGTTAATTTACTGAAAAAAAAAAACAACAGAAAAATAGGAAGTCCTCAAGTCTGTGTATGTGTGATGGGAACAGAGAAAGAAAGGAGAATTTACAGAAAAATGAGAAATGAGAACAAGCTATAGTCATTGCAGTTGTAGTAAGAACAGAAATGCTGGTAACACTACTAGACATATAAGGCTAAACACCATATTTCCCAGATTACCCAAACCAGTCAAACTGCAATAATTGAAAGCAAAGGTGAGGGGCAGAGAGTGACATCTGTGAAAGAGAAACACAGAGAGATGGCATGCCTAAGTTATTGTAACTGTGTCTAGATAGAACCATCTATGAGAATGATTTACTGTGTCCTGAATTCTGCCAGAGCTCTAACACCAGCACTGCCCAAGACAAACACTCAGCCCTGAAGAGTAGATAACTGGATGTAGGTCCAATTAATATGAATGAGGAAATAAGGGATGTCAAAACAAAAATACTTTACCTTCTTCAGTTACTACAAAGGCTACTACTTCAGATATCATGTGACACTGAAGCAGCCATGAAAAACACCATGGAAATGTGTGGAAAAATAGCTCCCAGGTGTTGCATAAGGCTCTATTTGTCATGCATTTAACACTGAACAATTGCTAGCACCAGATTAAACTGAACTAAAGTAATAAAACCTCAAAAGTGCTAAAGACAATAGCAAGAAAGCATGTTTTTTCCAGGAAGAAAAGGCACACCATTTGGTACAAGTTCTACAGACCAGTGTTTGCTTGCCAACGAGACCATCTCAGCCATATCAAACTGTCTCATGAAAAAAGGCCAAGTGAGTACTATGTCTGTGCCTGATGGGAACCATGTGTTCTGATAAATCATTGTGGAATTCATGGAGTGTTTGGGAAAGATCTGATGACATTTTTCCTGAATTTGTTACCGGAGTTGAGTTCTTGTCTTTGAATTTACAATGGCTCAAGTTTATAAGATACATATTTTTAGTGTATATTTGAAATTGGTTGCCTTGCATTAATTATTTCATGTGAAAGAAAAGATAAATGTCATTCTTTGTGTGGGCATGTTGGTGGTCTGTGATTTACCTGGTTAAATGTGTTTTCCAACAGGTCGTTTTCAGCAGCACGACGACTCTTGGAAACATCAGGCGGGCACTGCAAGCATGAAAAGACAGATAATCTTAATCAGAGCAGAAGACCACTTTGGTGGCTTATGTTTGTATGTATGTTTAAATCTGATATGACCGTTATTTCTGGGTTAGGTCAAAGAACAAAAGAAACCATGACTGTATATAAGACTAAGGGTTCTATTTTCATGTAATGCAAAAAGATTATTTGTCAACATTATTTCCTGTCCTTAAAATTTGCTTTGCACATCACTGGCTGCATGCCAATACACTTATCTGATCGTTCTTTGCTTTTCAATCCTCAGCCCCGAAGTCTGCCATCCGGTCTAGCCTGCCATCTTGAAATATGTTCTAAAGCTCTTATTTGTGTGTGAGGAGCAAGGATTGAGAAGCGAGGAGCAATCTGAGGATACAATAGGCCATCCTTCACCAGAGACTATTACAGGGATGACACATCACTTAATTAGTAATCTGGTCGCTAGAACTGATCGTACTGATCTGATACTACATCACAACATCATTGCAGTTTTATACTGCAGTAGACAGAAGAATTATGAAACCTATTTAAGATTCCCATGTCTTTATTTGTTTTCAGATTCACCACCTGGTTAACAGTTGTGAACTATAGATATGATAGACAAAAGAATGATGAACAATTCTCTCCACTGAGTTTTCTCTGCAAGACCAACTACTATTTTGCTTTTTAATCTGTAATATTATATTCATGGAGAGAAGGAGAGTCTGTCTTTCAGAAACAGATATATTTAACTTTTTTCCCCCATTCAGTCACATATGAGGATGAAATTCCCTGTGTATTGTTTGTCAGTTTGATGTGATATGTTTACTTAATTTACACTTTGTCTAAAACATCTGGGCAAATACAAACTAAAACCAACAAAAGTCATTATATGACTATAAAGTTTGACTGACAGCTGAACCAACTGCACCTCCGTCATTAGAGGCTGCCATCGCTTCAGATGACAGTTCAGAGGAAAGGACATCTTATTTCCTTGTTTCTTTCTCCTTGAATCTTTGGTGCCTAAATGCAGAATGCATGGTGCACAGTTGGCAGGAGAAGTACAAGGAGGTTTTAAAGTGTAGATGCGCTCGACACATTGGCCATGGCAAATACCAGCTGTGATGTAAGCACAGAGCCTGAACAATTTATACTTACGCTTTACTCGCTGCAGTCTTCTCCTAAATGATAGGTGCCACTGCTGAAGAAAAACACAGTCTACACAGCTGGAAAAGCAGTAGAAGAAGAAATCTACAGGAAATAGGTTTTGTAGCTAACTAGCCAGGCAAACCTACAGAACAGCTGAATGAAGCTGAAGGAATGCTTGTGTGGTATACCACGTGTGTTTCAGCTCTCTACCTAGCTAGTACACCAAGCCACAGATGTCTGTATAGGGTACTGAATGTCTGGAGAGATAGACCTGCTCACCGACTCTTGCCCCCAGCTTGTGCATTCCTTTTTCGACATGCATCAAGTTACAAAAATTGAGATGTGTGTGACCTGGCGAAATGACCCCAGTGCAAACCACGTGACAGCACTTGTGATGTCATTTTTCATGCACACCACTGGGCCGATGCACGTGAACGGCGAGTGTAAACTAAGTGTCAGGTTCATTCAAATGGCAGTGTAAAGTGAACTGTTTGTAATTTGGTGGAAACTATGTCTTAGATTTTGCACTTGAACAGATGTGTCAGAATCACATCTGTTCTTGCATTGCCACATATTTAGGTTGTCCTCGTGATTTTATCAAGAAAAGCAAACTTCTTCTTCTTCTTCTTTCGGCTGTTCCCATTAGGGGTCGCCACAGCAAATCATCTGTTTCCACCTAACTCTATCCTCAGCATCCTCTACTCTCACCCCAATTAACTTCATGTCCTCTTTTAGCACATCCATATATCTCCTCTTTGGCCTTCCTCTTGACCTCTTGCCTGGCAGCTCCATCTCCAAAATTCCTTCTACCAATATAACCACTATCCCTGCCCTGCACATGTCCACACCAAATCTCTGCTACCTCCATCTCTGCCTCTTGTCTTTTCCTCACTGCTACGGTCTCTAACCCATACAGCATAGCTGGTCTCACTACTCTCTTGTACACCTTTCCTTTGATTCTTGCTGCCACTCTTCTGTCACACAACACTCCTGACACCTTTCTCCACCCACTCTATCCCGCCGGCACTCGCCTCCTCACCTCTTTCCTACACTCCCATCACACTGGACTGTTGACCCCAAATACTTAAACTCCTGCCCCTTCTTGA
>NW_018128284.1:112876-123758 GCF_001952655.1 Monopterus albus
GTCACTAATCTCTCTCAGATTGCCTCGTCTACATAGAATGTAGTCTACCTGCGTACTCCTACCTCCACTCTTATATGTAACTCTATGTTCCTCCCTCTTCTGGAAATAGGTGTTAACTACAGCCATTTCCATCCTCTTAGCAAAGTCCACCACCATCTGTCCTTCTAGGTTCCTTCCCTTAACACCAAACCTGCCCATCACCTCCTCATCACCTTTGTTCCCCTCACCAACATGCCCATTGAAGTCTGCCCCAATCACCACTCTCTCCCCTCTGGGAATACTCTCCATCACCTCATCTAACTCACTCCAGAATCTCTCCTTCTCTTCTAACTCACACCCTACTTGTGGAGCATAACCACTGACTACATTCAACATTACCCCTTCAATTTCCAACTTCAAACTGATCACCCTGTCTGACACTCTTTTCACCTCTAAAACATTCCTCACGAGCTCCTCCTTCAGGATCACTCCTACCCCATTTCTCTTCCTGTCCACACCATAATAAAACAGTTTGTATCTCCCTCCAATGCTACTGCGCTTTGCTACCCTTCCACCTGGTCTCCTGCACACACAGTATATCTACCTTCCTTCTCTCCATCATGTCCGCCAGCTCTCTACCTTTCCCTGTCATTGTGCCAACGTTAAGAGTCCCTATTCTCAGACCTATACACCTGCCTTTCCTCTTCTCTCTCTGTCTACGAATCCTTCTGCCTCCTCTCCTTCTTCGACCAACAGTAGTCCAAATTCCGCCAGCACCCTGTAGGTCAACAGCACTGGTGGCAGTCGTTGTTAACCTGGGCCTCGACCGATCCAGTGTGGAGTTCACACTGATGATTCGCATGTTTAAATTTGGCATGTTTTTACGCCGGATGCCCTTCCTGACGCAACCCTCTCTATTTATCCGGGCTTGGGACCGGCACAGAAGTCACTGGCTTGCAACCCCTGTGGCTAGATTTATCAACAAAAGCAAACTACATAAACAAAACAAATGTGCAGTAGTGGTGGAATAATGCCTGAAATATAAATAAACCATTTAAGCTCCACAGCCAGTACAGGCTTTGAAATAGACTCCGTGACTGTCATAATGATCATATTGGACTTTTTTTTTTTTATGTGTTCTCTGTCCATGCGCATATCACCTGTAATTATTATTCTGTGTCGATCCCTCACTGACTGGTAAAACTAACAGTAAAGGGATCAATGGAGAGACAAGGACATTTCAAATCTTTTGGTCATTTATGGAGACAATTCTGTACAAGTCAAGCTGGAAGGAGCTTATTTTAAGTGAGCAGTTTTTAAGGAATTTGTAAAGTATGACTGCCGTACAAATTATGTTGTTGTTGTCACATTTCAGTTAAATCTCTGCATGCAATTATGGACCTCAGTGGTGTTCACACACAGAATCTGATGCCACAAACATGAATGTGAACTATCAAAACAAAAGGAGTGGATCTAACAAAAAAAAAAAATTGGAATTGAGCATGTGAACATAGCCTATCAAGCTATCAACAAAGACCAGTCAGGACAGAAAAAGCCAGGACTACAAGGTGGTCCACATAAACTCATCTACTACCTAGGCCTGATCACACAAGCTGAATGAAGAGCAGAATATCAACACCGACTATGCATCTATATCTATAAAGCTGTACATCTATAATGCCGTTATATATACAGTATGTATGCATACTGTATATACTGTACTAAACTGAAAGGGCAGTCCAACAGATCAACTAGAGCCACTTTTAAGCACATCTAAATTTTACAATAAAAACTTCCACAACCATGGCATGTTGAACAGATCTAAACAATATAGAACACCATGAAATATAATTGAAATATATTATCTCTAAACTCCATTCTCCAATATGTTCCTGTATCTTGTAGTTTTAGTATGTGTTCTAGTATTCAGACCACAATCTGAAAGCTATTGATAATGAACTGTTCCATCTTTTTTGTGTTTAAGAAACTGCAGGCTTCATGGGTGTATCGTGCATACTAGTTAGTGTGTATGGGTGTGCACATAAGTTCCTCCACGTCATTTCAAATTTAAACTCAGATTGGAGAATGTCCAGCAGCACACGTGCCTTGAGCAGAGGAGAGGAAGTTTTCTTCTTCAAGCTCTCTTATACAATCTACAGTACGAGTGCTGGTCAGTTGATGGATGGATTTCAATATGGCGCCGTTGTTGTTGGTTTGCCGTCTGACTCTCCTATTGATTTCCTGTTTTTTGATATTTGATGCTGCTTCTTTTGTTTCTACCTTGGTTTATGATCGTCTGACGCTCCTTGATATATGCAACTCGTTGTCTGGATCTTCCAGAATTTGCCTAACCCATCAATTCGAACTTCCATCGCCACCACCAGCGTCTATATCTTCCTTCCTTCAGCAGAGTACTGGCACTCTTCCAGCTAGGCCCCATTGGAGGCAACGCAGTAGGAGAGCTGGACGTCACATAAGGTTGAAATCGGGCCTGAACTCACTGTGGTGGAGGGGGCACCTCCTCAAGCATGGCTGCCTTGACTCAAGCTAGACTCTTACCTACAACTATCACTTTCTTCTGCCGGCTGGTGAAGATGTTGAGGCCCCTTGCCCACATTGCCGGCTGGTTAGACGCTCGGACCGGTGTCGTTCCCAGGCTAACCTCCGCCCAGTGGCTCGAAATGACTTCTCTCTGGACAAGCCAAGTCCGCTTCAGTTTGCTCTTCTGAACATAAAATTGCTTAACAAAACCTTTATTCTTAACAATCTTATGTGTTCACACCACCTGGATATGTTTTTTATCACTAAAACTTGGTTGAAACAAGGCGACAACAGTCTCTTTTCTGAGTTGTTACCGGTGGATTATTTATTTTTTAATACGCCGCGACTGGTGGGTAGAGGTGGCGGTCTGGCAACGGTCTGTAAGTCGACCATAAAATGTCGCCCGTTTCCCTGAAGAGATTTTTCCAGTTTTGAACTACAAACTTTCATTTTAACCTTACACCACCCTATGTTATGTGTTTTAATATACCACTCTCCTGAAAGCCAAGGATTTTATAAATGACTTTGGTGTATTGATTCCACAGTTTGACAGCTTTTTAATTTGTGGAGATTTTAATATTCATGTTGACTGTGCTTCGGATTAGTTAGCAAAGGAGTTCAACGATTTGCTCGAATCCTTTGATCTCGTCCAGTCGGTACTGGGCTCCACTCATCTACATGGGGGCACCCTGGATCTTGTCATTTCTCGGGGCCTATCAGTCTGTATCAAAGTCTGTGCTCCTAGAACTTTGGCCCCCTGCCAGTGTTGTAGTATTATCACCTCATCTATGGCATCGGATTTTGCAATTGCCTTTTCTGCTTCTGAGCTTTGCTCCTCAGGGGCTGAGAACCTCCCAGCATGCCCTCCTGGCATGCCCTGACACCTTCCTCGGCTTATTTTACTCTACTTGTTTTAGGATTATGGAGTCCATCGCTCCCTTTGTGAAAAGGAGGGCTAGAAATACTGTTGACCTTTGGTTGAACGTCACCACCCGTGCCCTGCAGAGACGGTGCAGGCAGGCGGAGCGAAAATGGAAAAAAGATGGACTACATGTTTCCCTTGCCATGCTAAGGGACAGCCTTCTTTCTTATCAGAGAGCTGTAAAAAATCGGTGGCGAATTGTAATCAATTTCAGAGATATTTCATTGATAAAGTTCTGAATATTAGGCGAAACATTCCCATGTCCCTACCTCATGGACCGCCTGTATCTCATGCACTCCATATATTTGATTCCTTTTCTCCAATCTCTCTGCATCAATTTAAAAAATTTGTCTCGCACCTGAAGCCCACCTCCTCTCTTCTGGACTTAGTCCCAGCCAGGATTATTAAGGAGGCTATCGACATGGTAGGGCCTACCTTGGTCACTCTCATCAACTGCTCTCTCAGCTCGGGGTTGGTTCCCAACGCCCTTAAACATGCCATAGTGAGACTTCTTCTTAAGAAATCTAACCTTGATCCAGCCGATCCATCTAACTTCCGCCCAATTTCTTTACTGCCTTTTTTATCTAAAGTAATGGAAAAGCGGTTCTTACTCAGCTGCAGTCTCACCTAGATCGTTTGGAAATTGCTGACAAATTTCAGTCAGGTTTTAAGGCCCGCCATAGTACAGAGTCTGCTTTGCTGAGGGTCCATAATGACATCGCCATGGCTCTTGATGCCAAGTGCCCCGTTATTTTACCCAAAAGCACTTACTCCACTGTATGATTGTATTCGGGATATCAAGATTTGGCTTGCCCAGAATTTTCTTCATTTAAATGAGAATAAGACCGAATATATCTTTATCAGCCCTGATCTAGCCACAGGTGTATCCAGTTTATGTGCCCCTGCCCCTGCACTCACAGACATGGTAAAAAAACCTGGGAGTGATATTTGATACCGGTTTTAATTTTGATAAGCAGATCAGAGCTGTTGTCAAGACCAGTTTCTTTCACCTCAGACTTAACAAAGGTTAAGCATTTTTTATCCCAAGGAAACTTAAAAAAGGTGATCCATGCTTTTGTTACTTCGCGATTAGACTATTGTAATGCCCTTTACGTTGGTATATCTCAGTCGTTGCTGAGGAAACTTCAACTGGTCCAAAATGCGGCAGCTCGGCTTCTTCCAACACTCCCAGATATGCCCATATTACTCCTGTTCTTCTCACATTACACTGGCTGCCTGTACATTTTAGAGTTGAGTTTAAGATTCTTTTATTTGTGTTCAAAGCCTTACATGGCCTTGCTCCACTTTACCTATCCGAACTTTTATCTATCTATGTTCCTCGTAGAGCCTTGTGCTCTTATAATAACCTGCCCCTAGTGGTTCCACGGTCCCGATCCAAAAAATGGGGTGACCGCACGTTTGCTGTTTATGGCCCCAGACTCTAGAACTCGCTGCCGCTTGAGATTCGATCTACCACCGAGCTAGATGTTGTTAAATCCACATTAAAAACGCACCTTTTTAATCTGTAATCTGTTTTATCTGCCTCTAAATGGCATTCTCCACATGTTGTTTTATGTTCTATGATTATCTTGTTGACTGTTTAGTATTGTTTTGTTTGTTTTAGTATTGTTTTAGTGATAGATATGTCTATACTGTGCAGCACTTTGGGCCCTTCTGAGTTGTAAAGTGCTATATAAATGCTGTTTATTATTATTATTATTATGACATCTGACACTTTCAAACTTCAGAAGAAGCTTCTCACCCTATACCTCTCATGAGCTCATTTAATAACCTATGTATGCATGCACCCACAGACACATAAGTACAAACACCCTGGAGAACTCTTGATACAAAGTTGGTTAAGCACAAAAATACCTTCAGATTCAAAATAAACCCAAGAATAGCAACTCTTCCCAAACCTGAGCAATCATTTCTTTGTGTTTGCCTGTCAGACAGAAACATTTTGTTCTATTTATGCCCAATGATTTTGTTTCCTATTTAATCAGGCATCTGTCACATGCCAGGAAAACAATAACTGCACAAAAATACAGTTAAAAAAAAAGAGGTAGCAGGAAAAATAACAAGTAAAATGTGATTTTTTGAAGATGTAAGAAAAAGCAAGTGATACTTCTGATTAAGCTTTTAGTCACACTTAAGGGATACAAAAAATATTGGAAAACAGTTGATGTGACATAGTTGCAGACAAAGGAATTACTCTAAGCTCTAGTCAATTTGAACACATAATACCCCATGTTAAGGAAAGCTTCTGAAGAACATTTTGTTAAATAAAACAACACAGGCTTTTCATATGTTTGGAAACCTACATCAAGTAATTGATGGAGTGCTAAAGGGTAAGGGCACTCCCTGCCTAGCAAAAGGCAGGCAGCCAAGAGATTGTTTTTTTTCTTGACCACCTAAAATGAGTCAGAATCTGAAAACTGGCCAATAGGTATTACAAAGGGTTGCTGATTTACTATGGTGTCTAATTCTGATAATGCAGACTATACATTTTCCACAGCTGTTGCACACTAACCTTCCAACAAACAACTTTGGCTGTGAAGCAGCTGCAACAAGTGTTGAGTTATAACCACTGGGGTTAGTTAGCGAAGTAAGAACTTGCTCCAAATACTCATGTTTTTCAGTGAAAAAAATGCAAAGGTGGTGGTGGTGGGGTGGTTTATGCTTTAACCTAGCATAAAAGGTTCAAGCCTATTGTTAAGAAATGCCAACACTACTCAAGAATTCTTGTGGAAGTCAGTGAATCTCTACAAGTGCCAGGACAGTTGCAGCTAGGCACCAACAGTGATCTTGTTCAAGCAATATTTCAACATTTTGGGAGAAATATAATATGTATTCCCTTTTTGATGGACAGTTTGAGCTTGAAACTTCTCTTGTAGCTGCACACAGACCGAAAATAATGGGGAAAAGCTAGCCATGCACCATCAAAGCAACCAGAAGTTTTTACACCTTGTTATTGTGATATAATGTGATATAATATAGTGCTGTTTAGATGGATTTTGTTTCCCTGTTTCCAGTGATGGTACTAAGCTAACCCACTGCTGGATGTAGCCTAATATTTACCATACAGCAGGGTTTCTGCTGGGATTTTCTCTTGTTGGTCAGGTGTGTGGAAAGAATGTATTTTACTGGGCAAATTTCAAAATTGCCAGTCACGCTTCAATAGTAGTTTATTTAAAAATGCAAATATATAGTTTTATGCGTTTCACCTGTCAAACACAGAACCTCAGGAGTATTCAATAAACAGATTTAACATACAGTGTGAACTTACTTACTTAAAAATTCACATTTATTACTGAAGTTTCAGGGTTAAACTATACAGAGAGTCATAAATTCCACAGCACTGACAAGACTGCTGGAGCTAAGGGCTAATTCTGCACTCTGAGCTAAAAGGCAGCTTTCCTTCTGGGGACATTAAATATTTTCTAGTCATTGCTTTTGTGATTTGTGCAGTTTTAGTAAAAAAAAAAAAAAAACATTTTCATGATCATCTCCACATTTGTTCAGTTTACAACCTCTCTACCACTAATGTGCGCACATGTCACTGATGTGCAGGGAAGACCTCTCTGCAGGCATGCTGTGCTGTATCACAGTCTCAAACTCATAAATGTCAGCATCATTACCAGACATTCTGATCAGCAAGTTTTTAAATTTATCTTTTTTTAAATGAATTTTCCAGGCAAAAACTGGTAACTACTGGCTAAAGGAAAGGCTGTCATACAGACAGACAAAGTCATACCAATCTTCTCATCTCACTCTCCACCAGAAAGCAAAAAAAGTATATTATCCAAAATGTCAAATTATTTGCTTAAATTTCAGGCTTACCATTTTATGCATTATATCAGTGATGCAGGAAAGAAATCATTGTTAAGCAGTTGTGAATAATCTGTGCTCCACGCAAATTCATCATTATTTTTAGCCAGACTCACCCTGGCCCCAGGTATCTCGCAGCAGGCCTCTTGGATGGCGAGGGATGGGTCACAATAGAGCATCGCCTGCTGAATATCCATCTGAACAGGAGAAGGAGAGAAAGAAATAGTTACATATTCCACTGGCAGGTCCCCATAAGCCCTCTGATTTATTTATTAATTAATGTAAATATGGTTGAAATGAGGTGGCAATCCAGGTTGATTTCTCATTTATATAGAATATTAGGAAATCACTTTCTTTGTGTTAATGAATGAGCACTTCTCCCCTGCACTAACATAAGACCTCCTGGCTTAGTAGACCAGTTAATTGATGATCAAACTTAGTGACAGGATTACTGGATCTATTCAGCATTAGTAAGCCTAGCTCACCACATGGCCATTCTCCCAAGTTTTTTATTCAGAACCAAATGAAATAACATCAGAAAAGCACCTCAAGCATATAGCCTACAGTCCAAAACACACACATTACACACACAAATATTATATGTATGCATCCACAGAAAGAGAGAATAAATGATTCCAGTAAAAAGACCTTTAAGGGAGGTTGGTCAGCTGGGGTGGGGAGGGTTGTGGGTGTCTGGAAAAAGCCTGGTATGTTATTAAAATTGCATATGCCAGGGCTATACTGAAATATATTATGCAGCAAATGCCATGTCATTCTCTATGGAAGAGATCCCAATAAGGGAGTTAGGTTCATTTAAACATCTTCTGTAACAGACAAGTAAGAGTTTGCTCTTCATACAGAGAGAGCTTAAAGGTCACCACACATTCAAAGAGCAAGTTTAGATGATATTTACACATTGCAAAGCTTAACCTTGATCAAAAGCTCTTCAATGATCAAGACAGGGCAGCAGGAAACAGCACACAGCAGGACAGAGATATTTCTCTATTTGAATAGCTGGATGATGAAATCTTAAGTTCTTTTAAATGCTTCTTCTTACATGACCATTCCCCCTTAATCCAAAAATATGTTATTTATCATCAAATATAAAGGACTAAAAAGTGGTATTTAAATAAAGTTCAAATACAGTTACACTCTACAGTACTATTACTAATATTATTGTGAATGATACCTGCACAGGCTGAGCATTAGAGGCCTGAATGCCCAGCAGACTGTATCCGTCAGTGGGCAGAACTCCACGAGGTTCCAGGGGCTTGGTTTCGATAGAGCTGCAGTCCACATGGAGGGAGACAGAATCTTGTTGCACACTGAGAGCCACCTTATGCCAGCGCAGGTCCATCAGGGCCTCAACCCCCTCCCCAGTGAAAACACAGCTCACCAGGTAGGCTTCAGGGTCTGCACCTCTGGCTCGCAGGGACAGGGTTCCATCAGGGCCACTGAGGTCTACAGAGAGCTATGTTTCAGAGTAGAGACATGGTGGAGAACAGTGAGAGAAAAGCCATATACTAATCTAACCATACTGTGTTCAGTATGCCAACTCAGTTCATTTAGGCCAGGGGATAAAAAAAATGTAAACTATCTGTAGTTGTCTAATTGGTAGTGGTTTCAATAAAGGGTAATATGTACATACAGCTACTGCCTGAGAAGGCGGTGGTACAGAATAGCAGAAATGATGTAAATGGAAAGACAGTAATTACATACAACAAGTATAGCCAATCAATCAGTCCTAATGAGGCAACTTGGCCACCATCCATCATACACACTGAGTATTTACAGTAAATTTGGCCTCAGACTCTTAGTGATTGTGGGAACTCTGAGGGACATCGGTGCTTCATCTTGAAAAACATTAATAACAATGAAGGTGAAGGAAAGAGAATGATGGTGAAACAGGGGGTGAAGGAAAGGGGATCCGATGAAGAATAAGAGAGGACAAGAAGCACTTGGAAAGAAAGTGGGAAGAGAACTGAAAAGGTGTCATGAGAGAGAAGAAACTGAAGGTGAATGTGGATGACTATGCAAAAGAGATGAGAGATGACAGATATGAAAAATGAGTAGCCAAAAGACATGATGAATAAAAAGGTCAAAGAAGAAAGAAATCAAAAGAATGAAGGAACAGGAAACAGAGAGTGAGGTGTACCTGTGGGTATCCCTGCTGATCAGATATCTGGAAAAGGTAGATAGTATCCCTCAAGGCAGTCTTCTTTAGAGCCAGGGTGAAGACCACGGTGAACTCCTCAGGAAGGCCATGAGGGAACACCTGACTGGAACACAGAAGTTTAGGAAGGTCAGGGAGATGACATTTCTCCATATGTGGGAGCTGAAAAACTGTGAAACTAAGTACAGGAGAAGTTTAACAGAAAATTTCCATTTTATACATGCACTTTAAAGGCCAGTTTACTAGCCATACAAATTGCTACTTGACCTCTTTTCTGGCCTGATTTTCTCATCAGGGTTGGAGACTACAGGCCTGCATCACAGCCTTGGGGGTCTGAACTTTAAAACAGCTATAATCAGTATTTTCATATTAACTATACGATTTCTGTAAAAGATGTCCCTCATAGTGACAAACTCACAGAAAATTATCAAATAAATTGCCAATTCCCATGAGCACCATCAAGAATTTAAGCCCCTTTGGAACACTGTCTTGGCTTTATGGCCTGCAACTTCAGTATTCTGGTTGACAATAAAGATATCTATCTATCTAGAAACAGAGAAATAAAGAAAGTGATAGAGAAATAGAGACATACATAAATAGACAGATAGCCATGGGAGTGTGTAGATGTACTGAGAGAGGAAGGATTCACAAACATGCCTGGTGAAATGCATGCTCACTGAGATTATGAACACTAAAATATTCTCTCTTACTCTATTTCTTTAACACAAGCACACACGCAGAATTGTTGATGCTAGCAGCTGGTTCCCCATTCCTCAAAATGGGGTGACAGTGATTTATGACTAAGGGAAGATCCAAGGGAAAACAGCCAACTACAGGACGTCAAAACAAAGAGAGGATGAGAAGGAGAAAAGTTGAGAAAGAAAATACATTGGTATGTATTACAAACCCTTTTACCGTTCAAATCCAATATTAAAACAAATGTTTTCAATAAAGAAGATCCTTCTTGACAAAAATGTCCAGACTGTCAAAAATGTTTTGATTGTGTTAGGTAATTTTTTAGTCAGATAGATATTGGTTAGATATTTGTTGTATTAGAAATGTTTAGTGGAGACAGGATGTCTAGCTCAGGCTGTTAAATGCTCAGTCATTCTCATGAGTTTTTTGCAGGGTGCATTATGGTCAAGGACAACTAGATAGAAAAAGTTTGATTGTCAGCAGACAGGAGGATTATTGTTATTATTATGATATGTGTAACCGTAATTGTAATCATAATATTTTCTTATGTGTAATGTCATGACATGTCACTAGATGTCATGTCAGACTGTTCTTAGATACACACCACTTAATCAACATTCACACACATTGATTTTCTTCATGTTTTGACTATTGTTATGGTCAGCTCCAAAGCTGGCATATCAAGTGACGCCACGGTTTGACATCCCTGTGTAGTATGGGGCTAGCCCAACCAATAGATA
>NW_018128284.1:123875-134216 GCF_001952655.1 Monopterus albus
AAGAAGATTGTAGGTAGCGCAAGAATCTGTGGGCTCGCGCCCTCTGCCTTGAGGCAGGCGTACTGTTTGCCTCACCGAGTAATTTTTTTACTGGGTTTTATGGTTAATCTGCGAGCCTAAACACGTTACAACCCTGTTTTGAGATCTCTGCCCAAACATGCTCACCAGGACAATAGGCGTCGGTTGACAGGGGAGGATCCAAAGACAGGTAACGACTCTCACCGATACTGGGCTGTAACGACTCAGTCGTTAAGGGACATTGTTGGCCTTCAAAGGACTGAAACACCACCGATGGGGATAAATATCTCCGGCTCAACACCAGTCATTCAGAACTGATGAAGCCTCTTGGATGAGAGGTGAAACGTCTTTGATCTAGAAATCCAAGTCCAGTTGATTTTTTCTAAGGTTATTTCGGTTTACTATGGCCTGGATGACTGAGAATCTGCACAGACAACGGGACATACAGAAATTCTGCTATTCTTTATTGAAAAAAAAAATCCTTCAACATTGGATTCGAACGGCAAAAGGGCCTACAACACACACCAGCCAACAAATATTAACATTTATTATATCTTATGGTTAACCTTTTTTTCTTTTCAAGATTGTCAGGGGAGGCTCTGCCTCACCTGCTGCCCCTGACCGCACGTCACTGATACACACAAACATTCAATGGAGAGACAAACTACTCTTGCCAAACAAATTCAGATCTAGCCTCTCCTAAGTCTGAGAGAAAGTTACTTCTCTTGTTTTAAAAAGAAGAAGAAGAAGAAGAAGCTCCATGCTAGCCAGAGAGGCCCAGGGGACCAGGGGTAGAGGAAATCTAATGCTGAAAATGCTGTGGTTTAAGATGATGATATCACCTGAAGAGGTATATAGACAGCCTTACACTAAGTTCTAACTGTGCTGGAATCAATTGCTTTCAGTGGAGAGGTTTCTATCCCTGAAATGAATTTTAAGCAGCTGGATGGTGTAGTGTAAATGTTATTTTACAGCCTTCTCCTATGGCTATATCATTTCCCCCTATATTTTAAGCAGCATGTGTACATCTTCATGAAGAAAATGAACTTGCAGACAAACATACTGTACCCTGAAAACTACTGTAAAAAATACTCTTGGATATGGGAAATTCTGTACCACTGATGGTGCCCAGCAATACTCAACATAATCAGCATCAGCATTCTCTTTCAGCAACTCTCCTCACCTTTCCAAACATCAAAAAAGGATCTGAGACATCCTTCATGATGACGGACCTGTAACAATGTCCAGGTCACCCAGAGAGCGAGAAGGCTGCAAGCATTCTTGCTAATCTTGTCATTTTTGCATCACCACCATATGCTACGTCTGAAATGCATTACTCCAAATTGATCAGCAGGGATGGTAAGTAACCTACGCAACAACATTTGTTACATTTCAAATGCAGCAATCTTATACCTAAACACATAATTAGACTAAAATCAAAACAGTTCGACAGCCAACTAGGCTAGGCTATCTAAGCTGGACTTATGGTAAATAGTCTTATACTTGTATAGCGCTTTTCTATGCTTTACAGCACACTCAAAGTGCTTTCACATTACTTGGCCATTCAGCCATTCGCACTCACAAACGCTCACACATTCACACACCACTGTTATCACCAGGAGCAACTGGGGGTTCAGCATCTTGCTCAGAGACACTTCAACATGTTGACTGGACAAACCAGGAATTGAACTGCTAATCCTCTGGTTAGGAAATGACCCGCTCTACCTCCTAAGCCACAGCCAGAGATGTAGTTATGATACAGGATGTTTGGTCACATTAAAGATGCTGATTTTCATATCAAAACACTTCATCTTTTGCAGACTGTAACAAAATACTCATAATATAGAATGTATACTTATTATTATTAAAAATAATAACCCTGTCACCAATCCTCGTTGTTACATGGCTGCCATAATGCATAAGACAACCAAAAGTGGCCATTTTCAAAAAAGGGACATTTGTATAGTTTACCTCTTGTTAACTAATATGGCAAGATAGACCTGTAGCCTTATATGGCCTAACATAACTAACTAACTAAATAATAATAATAAATTAACTATGATAGTCATTACAATATCACATTATCATTTTAGCTAGCAAAAATGACAGGCCAGAGAAGCATGTGAAGGAGGGATAGAGATCCTGGATTCATTTCTTCAGTAAAAGTTACTTGCTTAAGAAAAGCTACTTTTTTGCAACTGTTCCTATCAAGACAAATACTATTAGGTTATATCTGTAATCTCATTGTTAATGTGAAACATAGTCTGTTTACAATGTCTACCAGGATGATAATGATAGCTATGTGTATTTATTAGTTCAAATTAACTCCACACTGATAGATATCCAGGGTTTTAATTTGAGCCCTGCTCTGAAAAACTCTCTGCACATCCCTGTTTGTCAGACATTTCTATAAAGGCCAAAATATCTATCACAGGGGTTCATGATTTTAAAACGTATCTTTTGTGGACAATGACTGCTCGTTCAAAATTTTATTACCAACTGATCAAACAACTAGCCTACTGACACTGCCATCCCTTGCGCATTGGCTAAAAAAGTGTTTCTGTGCTCCTATCTGCACAAATGAAGTCAAGCTACAGAACATTATGTCATAGCAGCTTCAAGGTTGCAGGAGCACATGTTTGACTCAGAAAAAAGTAAAAAATACACATTCACACTAACATTCCCTGGATTGATAACAGTTAACATAAATTGCACTAAATCACAGCCCCAAAACAGTTAGTTTCATTTTGTATGACAAATGTGTTAAGTGTGGATAGGCATGCTGTGCCATACAGTCAACATTAATCAGACTAGAAATCACCCCCCAATTGCAGATGTGCAGTAGGTTGAAATGTCTTTGTAAAAAAGCACATCTTCTACTCACTGGCTAATATTACCAATCTGCCTCCCTAGCTTCTTTATTCCCCTCCTAAAGTTTTGCTGTTTTATGATCATTGAATGGTAACAGATGCATTTAGTGCATCACATCCCTCATGTTTGCACTTTTAATATTTGGTTGCTTATATTTCTTTTGAGCTCTAAATAGAAAGAAATATTGCAGTTGTGCATATTAACATATTTTTGAACAGCAGCAGCAAATGCTTTAATTTCTAAACACACTGTAAATTGCATCTCATTTGCTATGTGATAATAAATGTTAAATTTATTAAATGCATTTCATCTCTGTCATAAATAGCTGTGATCTTGGCCTCGTGTCATTATATCACAGAATTGCCTCCTCTCTTTCTCCTACACACTGCAGCTGCATAAAAAGAACAAGCCCAAAGCAATCAAATCATATTTTACAGAAATTAAAATGCATACACACAGCTGTGACTGGTGCCCATTTCACTGTCATCAGACAACTGAGAGAGGTGAGAGACAAGGAGCTTTATCTGGCTGTCAATCATCTTATCTGTCAATGCTAGCTTGGATTTGTCTCTGATAAAAACAAAACAGCACTTGCTAATCACTGTACATGTCTCACACTTTACTCAACCTCACTAACAATGAATTTAAATATTTTTTTTGTTAACATGGCGCCCGTCGAGGCCGACGTGTTTGCTCATTCCGCTGTTGAATGCTGGCTTTTTTTTCTTTTTTGTGTGTTTTTCGCTTTTTGTGAAGTGCACAGTTGTCATGCACTGCTAACATACAGCAGACAGGCATTGCTGGACATTGCTAATCACAACCCTCTGGAATTCACCGGTTTTATTCCACTGAAGCTATGACTAATTTTCCGCTCCCGCAGCAACCACCATCACCCGCACGAAGGTTTGAAGCACTGACCTTGTGTGAGCAGGCTGAACACAGGTCAGTGGTCCGGAGACGGAGACGCAAGCACGGCAAGAGGGGAGGGCTCCATGCTAGGCTAAAAGCTCGCGCTAGCCGACCACAGCTACCCAGCCGCTTGCTAGCTAACGTGCAGTCTCTGGAAAACAAACTGGATGAGCCAAGAGCCAGGATTACAACACACCGGGAAATAAGAGAGTGCTGTGCCCCCCCGGGGCCCTCTATTGAGGGCCATCTGGTCCCTGTATGACTGGACCAGGAGCTTGGGTCGCATTGCCAGCAGTTGGTCAGACTTGTTTCCTTTGCATGTTGGACTCTGGCAGGGCTGCCCTGTCACCGGTTCTGTTCATCATTTTTATGCACAGAATTTCTAGGTGCAGCCAGGGGCCGGAAGAAGTCCGGTTTGGGGACCACAGGATCTTGTCTCTGTTTTTTGCGGATGACGTTGTCCTGTTGGCTACATCAAGCCAGGACCTCCAGCGTGCACTGGGATGGTTTGCAGCCGAATGTGAAGCGACTGGGATGAGAATTAGCACCTCCAAGTCCGAGGCCATGGTTCTCAGCCAGAAAAGGGTGGCTTGTTCCCTTCGGGTTGGTGGGGAGTTCCTGCCTCAATTGGAGGAGTTTAAGTATCTTGGGGTCTTATTCACGATTGAGGGAAGGATGGAACGGGAGATTGACAGGCAGATCGGTGCAGCTTCTGCAGTAATGCGGTCATGTACCGCTCCATCGTGTTGAAGAAGGAGCTGAGCTGCAAGGCGAAGCTCTCGATTTACCAGTCGATCTACGTTCCGACTCTCACCTATGGTCATGAACTATGGGTCATGACCGAAAGGGCAAGATCCCGGATATAGGTGGCTGAAATGAGCTTCCTCTGCAGGGTGGCCAGGTGCACCCTTAGAGATAGGGTGAGGAGCTCAGTCACCCGGGAGGAGCTCAGAGTAGAACCGCTGCTCCTCCACACTGAGAGGAGCCAGCTGAGGTGGCTCGGGCATCTATTTCCCCCAGAGGAGCTGGAGGAAGTGTCTGGAGAGAGGGAAGTCTGGGCATCTTTGCTTAGACTGCTGCCCCCGTGACCCGGTTCCAGATAAGCGGAGGAAGATGGATGGATGGATGGCTGTGATCTCATTTTCACCGAGACCTGGTTGTCAGAGTGTCCTAGAATCTGCCATTCATCTACAGACTCACTCTGTACACTGACGAGACTGGACTTCGGCCACTGGTAAGGTCAAAGGGGGAGGTGTGTATGTGTTTATCAACAACTCATGGTGTGGAGATGCACAGACTGTCTAAAAGCACTGTTCACCAGAGTTGAGTCTTTATTGCTGAAATACTGTCCCTATTATCTACCAAGAGAATTTAGCTGTGTGTTTTTGGCAAACTCCATGATGTCATCAGCGCACTGGAGACGGCTCACCCCGATGCTGTATTTATCTCCGCAGACGACTTTAATCAGTGCAATCTACGGACCGTATTCCCAAAATATTACCAACATGTTGACATTCCCACCCAAGACAAGAACACACTGGATCATGTTAACAGTAATATATGTGGTGCATACAGGGCTGCACCCCGCCCCCATTTCAGATGCTCGAACCACATTTCTTTGTTCCTGTATCGAGCTTACAGAAAAAGACTGAAACAAACAAACACTGTCACTAAACAGGTGAAACTTTAGAACTTGGAGACTGAGAGCACCCTGCAGGACTGTTTTGCTGGGACAGACTGGGATGTGTTTAGCTGCAGCCACCTTGGAGGACTTTTCTATCAGTGTATAGGACTATGCTGAGTATGTGACTGGGTACATCAGCACTTGTGTTGACAACATCGTGCTCACAATACAAGTCAGGAGGTTCCCCAACCAGAAGCCCTGGATAAACAGTCAGGTACGCCATGTGCTGCATTCCCACTCTCTTGCATTCAGTTCAGGCAATGAGACAAAGTACAAAACTGTGAAGTACGGACTGAGAAAAACCATCACAGCAGCCAAGAGGCAGTACAGAGAGAAGCTGAGGGGCTTCTATTCTACTGCTGACTCCAGACGGATGTGGCAAGGCCTTCAGCACATCACAGACTACAGGACCACCACCAACATCATCAGCCCCACAGACAGCCTCCCAGATGACCTCAACACCTTCTACACCCGCTGTGAGACCTCCAACCACAGCACAGAGAGGATGCACACACACACCGAGACCGCCCGACCCCCCAACTCCCCTCCACTAACTGTCTCACCAGGCCAGGTATGCACAGTCTTGAGGAAGATCAACCCCCACAAAGCGGCAGGACTGGACAACATCCCTGGGAGGGCTCTCAGGGCATGTGCCAGCGAGCTGGCTGATGTTCATTCCTTCCTGCTTTAAGACCACAACCATTGTCCCCCTTCCCAAGAAGAGCCCGGTCACTTGCCTGAACAACTACAGGCCAGTGGCACTCACCCCAATCATTATGAAGTGTTTTGAGAGAGTGGTGCTGGCCCACATTTAGAGCAGTATACCGGACACCCTGGACCCCCTGCAGTATGCCTTCCAGCCCAACAGGGCCACCTCAGGCGCTATTGCGGCTGCCCTTCATTATTCCCTTTCTCACCTGGAAAATAGAGACTCCTACATCAGGATACTCTTCATTGACTACAGCTCTACCTTCAACACAGTTATCCCCAACAAACTCACCCACGAACTGTCCACACTATGTCTGTACCCCATCCTCTGTGACTGGATCCTGAACTTTCTGACTGGCAGGTCCCAGTTTGTCAGGATTGGCAACAGGGCTTCAGCCACCATCACTACAAACACTGGCACCCCACAAGGTTGTGTATTCAGTCCCATCCTCTACACCCTGTTCACCCATGACTGTGTCGCCTCCTACAACGACAACATCATCCTTAACTACGCGGACGACACCGCAGTGATAGGATGCATCTCTGGCGGAGACAAAGCAGCCTACAGGAGGAAGGTGGCCAGTCTGGTGTCATGGTGCAAGGACAATAATCTCACCCTCAACACGGACAAGATGAAGGAGATGATAGTGGACATGAGGAAGGAGAGGAGATCTCATCAGCCACTGTTCATCCGGGGGCTCGAAGTGGAGAGGGTAAGCAGCCTCAAATACCTGGGCGTCCACATCAGTGAGGAACTCACCTGGACACCTAACACCACACAGCTGGTCAAGAAGGCCCAACTGCGGCTGTACTTCCTGATGAGGCTGAGGAGGTTTGGCATGTCACCTATGATCCTTTGCAACTTCTACAGCTGCATCGTTGAGAGCATCTTGACCAGCTGCATCACTGTCTGGTACGGCAGCACTACTGCTATGGACCGCAAGTGCCTGCAGAGAATGGTAAAGACTGTGAAGGAGATCACTAGGACTCCATTGCCCTCTCTAAGGAGCATTTACCACCACAGGGTGCGTAGGAAAGCTGCCTCCATTCTCAAAGACCCCACCCACTCCCAGCATGGATTGTTCAGTCCCTACTCTTGGGGCAGAGGTTCAGAAGTGTGAAATGCAGGACTTCTAGACTGAAAAACTCTTTCTTTACCTCTGCCATCAGACTCCTAAACAGCTGACAGGAATTCATTACTAGGAAATATGTCATGTAATGACGTACTGATGACCTGTACTGTTTACATTATCCGTTTGCACATTCACTGTTGACTACTGCACATACAGCCCCATGTAGCATACATTCTCTTATTGTATTCTTATATATTTTATTATGTATCTTCATTTTCTGCTTTAAAGTGCCTTAGATTTTGTGTTACCTATTTCTTATCTACTTTATATTTCATTTGTATTGTGTGGCATTTATGTCGATGGCAAAGCAAGAATTTCATTGCACAGGGAAACGTTTTTCCGTACTGTGCATATGACAATAAACACTTTGACTTAACTTGACTTTAAAAGCTGCTTGAGTGGCAGGTAGCCTGTGGAGGATAAGATCCATGCATTATACAGTTGTAGAAATACATTATAGGCACACATACTGTGCAAGAAGAGAAAGATTTAACCAGACCAGCACACACGTGCCTACAGTCACACACATGTAAATGCTGAACATAAACACTTTCGTACAGTTACTGAGAGAAAAAGCCACAGAATAAGCCTGAGGGTTTGTTCTGACACATTCACTTATTGCCTGGATTTGAACCTTTAAAAGTCTTGTTTCTTCACCACTACATCCCTTAATCACCCATCTGTTCTCTGCCTCTGCTCTTCTTTTCTGAATGCCTGAAACCCTTCTGAACAATACAATTTAAAGAGGAAAAAGTACAAAAAAAGCAAATAAATAGAGAAAAGGTGCATTATAGCTGTTTGATGCTGACAAACAATCCTCTCAGATTTTATCTACTTTTCAGTGTGGCAAGAATGCTGAGAAGAAAAGGCAAATACAGAAAAGCAAGTGGCTTCTGTGATTTTGAGAAATAAGACGAGTGGGTTCTATGTATGGAGAGAACCAGAATGAAAGGCAGCTGACAGGTGTGGTGGTATTTTTATGATAGTACCCTTTTAGTGGTTATTTACCTTGTAGTCCGTTACTAGATGTTTATTGCATGATTGTAAACCGTTGCATGCCCTTGTGAGAGAAAAACCAGATGTGACCTGGGACCAAAGGTCTGGTATTCCGTTGTATATAATATCTTGTTTGACTTATTTGTTTGAGCATCTGTTTTCTGTCATAGTATGCTGAGTATAAGAAGGGAAGTCACATTCTGTTCATTTGAGCATCTTCCCTCAGACTGCTTTGACATTCTGTGTAGAGATTGCTCCTTTTCTGCAGAAAATAAATGTATAATAACTTTCAGATTTTAATGTTAAGTATTTATTTTACACTCACTGAGCTTTAAAAGATCATTTTTCCACAACAATTCTGGCTACGAGGATGGGATCCCTCGAGTGGTCGTCTAGGACGTCCATCAGACCGGGCCTGGCCAGCCTGAGAACAACAATTTTCTCAGCCCCAAACCTCATCCATATTTCTGAGTGATCAGGGACTGTCAGAGGACACCGTGGATCATTACTGACGGGATCCAAGTATCCAACGTTTGGAGAGTGATTATTCTCTGTGGTGAGTGTTAAATAAATTGGTTAAATATATTGAGAATAATGTTAAATTAGTAAATTCGGGAAGGCTATTCCGCTATTGTGTTAATAATTGACGATCCCTTGTGATGTAGGTATTCTTTTGGATACTGAGGTAGGTACCGAGGGAATACTGAGGTAGGTACTGTACTTATATAAAAGTACTGAGTGTAGGTGTCAGTTAACCATGATACTGAGTGTAGGTGCCACTTAAATGTGGTACTGAAATAGGTATTCTCAATTCGGAGTTTAAGGCGAGGACACTGAGGTCCTGTTCGGGTCACAAGAAAAGTAGAAGTGACTGGACCCTAACGGAGACGTCCGTTTTGTACTGGTAATTTTAGTTGTGCACAGCCCCCTTCTAGGACAATGGGGAACAAGACGAGTAAGGAGGATCCTCCAAAGAGTTCAATTAGTGATATAATGAGGGGGAAGTACGGCACAGTAATATCCTATCCGTATTATATTTCAGTGGAGCTGGCTAACGTTAACCTAGCGAGGTTTGTCTAATGTGGTGGCATAACGCCTAAAATGAAGCGTTGGTGGGACTAGAGGCGTTCACACTGGTTTAATCGTCATGTACACCCTCGAAGAGAGACTAACAACGAGATGACCTGAACAAGTGTTGCCAAGCAAAAATGTGCCTGTTTAATGGCTATATTATAAAGGTTTTATACCCTTTGAATTATAAGATATTGGCCTACTGTGAGCAGTGTGTGATAGTAAGAATACCTAGTTATTATTTCCGATTGCAGTAATTGCCATTAATATTCAGTTATTTCAATTTCCATTATTTCCAATTAAAAATGCCTGGCTTTGCGGCTCTCACGTACATGGGGTTCACAGAGTCAATTAAAGGTAGGGGCCCATGTGATCCTTCATGTCTTATGTTTAAGGTGCGGTACCCTCCGTCAGTTTTTGTGCTGTAGTCTTAAAATGGATGTAATTTACAGAGGTCACGCCGCAGCTTTGTAGCCGCACTGTGGTTTTTAGGACCAGTGGCTCAATAATGTCAACTCAGCTCACCTCACAGATACAATATCACTTTACATCAAAGCTGAACAAAAAGGCGTCCCTCCCACCTCCCGCTTCTCGTTTAACGCACGCACAGGCACCTACACATTATTTACACACACATAGATACACGCACACATAGCCTACACCACAGGAGCCCCGCAGTGAATGACCTCAGCTCAAACTCAGAAGGTAAGTCTCTGGGCTGCTGCTGCTGCTGTTCAGGCTGTTGCTATGGACGTCTTGCAGACAACAGGAGGGACAATCCACAGAGGAGTATTTACACCGCCTCACAGAGCTGTTTAACCTTCATAGTGGCCTGGAACAACCAGCTGATTTGGGAAATGCTCCTGGTGTGTGGGAAACACATCTTAGCAACTGCTTTCTGAATGGACTGAGACCTGACATTGCAGCAGCAGCTAAGACATCCTGTGTCGA
>NW_018128284.1:134268-137761 GCF_001952655.1 Monopterus albus
ATGCCCAGGATCAGCTGCAGCAGAAACCGCGGGCCAAAGAAGATAAAGCCGAAAAGGAGCTACACATGGCAGCCATGACCATGTTTCAAGCTGTCCAGGCACAACACGAGAGACTTCCAGAGAGGGGGACGTGGTCGTGGACGTGAGTTTGGAGAATGTTCACCAGTGCTCCACGATATTTGACAGAAAGCAGGTTGGTGGCGGCGAAGGGGGAGGAGGGACAGCGTATGAGGCTGACACTGTGCCTACGGATGAGACACAGCAGCTACAGATGAGTGATAACACACACACACACACACACACACACACACTGCACACCGTAATGAAGAACAGCTTGCTGATACTAACCCGCACATGCGTATACAACACACCATTAAGGTATTAGAGAGCAAATTTGAGCCTCAGGGCACCTATATCAAATATGAATTTGAAGCATATAAACAATTTCCTCAGTTCATATTCTTTATTCAGGGACAGTTAGTTTCATTCCTTGTTGATTCAGGAGCTACTCCCTCTCTGAGGGAAGACCACTTAAATATTGTTTTCTGCTCTCTTCACATTGTCCTGTCGGTCTCTTAGGCAGAGATCTTATGTGTAAACTTAGAGTCTAACTTTGTTCAGCCTCTGATCACAGTCCACCATGACAGTGACTCACATACACACTCATTTGTGCTTAATAGCCCTTGTGGGTTAATATGTTTATGAGTGGAAATTGCAGAATGGTTCACTGACTTTTTCACTTGTTGCTGAAGCTAAACAATTGGTTGTTGATGAACACACTGATTTTATGCAACCTGGAGACTTGCATTGCACTTATCACATTTATCACGGTGCTGACGAGCACTATGAACAGACATGGCTTAGACTAAAAAACAAACAAACAAACAAAAAAACTGTGCACATCTGCTATGTACTGGGGTGATTACCTTTACTTTCTCACTGTCAGTCTCACAGCTTCACAGTTACAGCTGTATGACATTTCTCTGGCCAAGGATAATAATGATGAATGTATAGATATGGGCCCCTTTGTGAAAAGATGCATGCACACAAATGACTGGCAGATAACTCAAGATCTATCTGTTTTCTTTTTTTTTTACACTGTGGTATTTTAAAAGAAGCTCCTCTTTAGTTGTACTCTCAATAAGATCTGTTCAGCTGGTACCTGAAAATACAATGCGAACTCAGCACTTTTTATCTGACTTACAGGCTGCAGCCACCCTAGTCTTGCAGGAAGTCCCTAAGACACTGTAGGCTACACACATTGATGATATTGACCTCATCAAAGATTTTGCATTGGTTGCAATTACTCCCAAATCTGATTACAGGCCATGTAAAAGTAAAAGTAGTAGTATTGATGTCATCACTCCAATGTTTGAATCTCTTAAAGAAGCAGGACTAATTGTACCCTGTGAGAAATCTCCTGTGCACACTCCCTTGTTCCCTGTAAAAAAAAAGAGTAAGAGATGAAGGTTAACCTATAGAATGGAGATTTGTTCAGGACTTGCAAGCAGTAAGTGCGGCAGTCAAGCCTTGAGCCACTTGTTTAGCTAAAGGGCCAGCTTTAATGCAATATGTTAAATTCTTGCAGCACCTGGCTGAACATAAAGTTGGTCTCTTTAAACTGCGGGTTGTACAACTTAAAGTTATATTTCTGGGTCATGTGATCACAGTTGAGGGCAATCCCTCTCACCCAAAGTACTTGAAGCTATCTAGCAGCTTCCAAAACCACTCACAAAAGCTAATGATGTCCTTTCTGGGCATGTGCTTTTACTGTAGGAATTTCCTCCAGCATTATGTCATATTGGGGGCCCCACTCAGTGCACTGATTTATGGTAAAGGCCTTCAATCTTATGATAAAGTGACAAGGACTCTTGATGCTGAAAAAGCTTTCACTGACTTGAAGTTAGCTTTGCAGACCACACCGACACTGGGACTACCTGACTTCACCAGACCTTTCACACAGACTGTGGATGAGAAAAATCCATGTATGACATCTGTTCTCTTACAAAAACAGGGTGGATGACAACGCCCTGTTGCCTATTTCTCTGTCAAATTGGCTGAAGGAAAATCTGTTACCATTTACAGTAGTGTAAAACCCTGTCCAGTGTTCTTTTTCAGCTTTCCAACAGGTGAAAGCAGCTCTCCCGGATCCAGCCTCTGAACCTCTACATGATCTGCAGCTAGGGATTTGGGTCGTGATGGGGAAGCTTCAGCGGAAACACTGGAAGTCCATTTCAAGTCCTGATGACAACACACACAGCAGTTCAGGTGGCAGAAAGAGCAACCTGGATTCACGCCAGCCACTGTAAGAAGGTGCCAGAGCCACCAGAGACAACGGCTAAGCGCCCCAACCCAGCATACTCACTCACTCACACACCCTGATTGAGGCTGGGTTGAAACAACACAGCAGCGAAGTGTGAGCCAAGCGCCGTTTCCTGCTGCTCTGGTGAAATACACAGAACACACCACACATGCACTGGAGAGTACACATACATGAGCTAACGAGCTTAGCCAACATTGGACCAGCAATGGAACGCCCTTATGTCAGGACCAAGCTGTTGTCATGGACAAAACTGACATGTTTTTCTTTTTTGGTGTAATTGTTAATGTTTGGTATCTTGGGACTTTAGTCAAAGGCCAGCCTACACATTATATCCTGAGTTTATTCATAGTTAATGCGCGGTCAGTCATCTCCAACATGATTGGTTAACACATAATGACCCTCCTCACATATATGCTACTAATATGTGGTGGAGATTTGCTAACCACATTATTGTAGCTATGGTTGCAGCTATGAAATTGAGAAATTGTTATGTGTGCACGCACATGCCTGTGTCCGGCCATTCACCTCTGCTCTCATCAGTTCCACTTGATTACAGATTCCCTACGTTGGTGAATGCCACAACAGATGGTTTTATAGCTATAAGGAAGGAACTAACAGGCCTCAGGCTCACAGCCATGTAGGACCAAATAGTCTTAGATCAGTTAACTGCTTCACATGGAGGTGTCTGTGTAGGCACATCCTGCTGCATTTACACCCCAAGCTTTGTCTACAGGTTTGTTTCTCAAACTGTTGAAATGATGTTGATCTGCCACCCAATACACCCTCTCTCTCTCATTAACTGCTTATAGCTCAGACAACTGATTCTGAGGATGAAATGCTAGTATAGGCCTATTATGAAGACAGGGAGGGAGACAAGATGGCGCCGCTGTGTCTGGCCTGCCGCCTGCTCCTCCTATTCATCTGCTATTTTGTTATACTTGAGGTCACCTCCGTCTCCTCTGCCTTGGTATATGATCACCTGTCCCTCCTAGAAATACGTAATTCTATGTTTAGTTGCTCCAACATCTATTGAAGCTTTCAATCTGTTAGGTAATTTCTTAGTTAGATAGATATTGATTAGAGATCTGTTGTATTAGAAGATGTTAGTGTAGCCAGGATGTCTTCCTCAGGCTGTTAAATGCAAGGTTAGTTAAAGCAGAGAAAGGCTGC
>NW_018128284.1:138090-140570 GCF_001952655.1 Monopterus albus
CTACCACCACTAGCTTCCATACCTCCTTTTCTTCGACGCTTGGAGGGCCCTCTCCCGGGCAAACCTCGCCAAAGGCGACGCTAGCAGAAGAGCTGGCCTCCACGTCAGATTGAAATCCTTCCTAAAAACACCGATGCTAACTGACCACCTCTTGGAGCACAGCTACTACGACTCAGGCTGCACGGTGGTCCGTAGCTATTGCTTCCTTCGACCAGTTGGCACAGATGCCGAGTCCCCTCGCCCACATTGCCAGCTGGTAAGGCGACTGGATCGGCGTTGTTCTCAGGCCAACCTTCGCCCAGTGACTCAGGCCGCTTCCACACAGGATAAGCTAAGCTTGCTTCACTTCACTCTTTTCAATGCAAGATCACTTAACAATAAGACTTTTATTCTTAATGACTTTATTTCTACTCATGAACTGGATGTGTTTTTTACTACTGAAACTTGGCTGAAACAAGGGGAAAATTTTTTTCTCTGAGCTCCTGCCAGCTGACTACTTATTTTTTAGCAGCCCGCGTCTCGCTGGCAGAGGGGGTGGTTTGGCGTCTATCTTTAAGTCAACTCTAAAATGTCGCCTTCTCCCCCCAAAAGGCCTATCCCAGCTTTGAGCTGCAAACCTTTGTTTTAACACACTATTGTCCAATTTTATGTGCAGTTATTTATCGTGCGCCTAAATGGAAGGATTTCATTAATGAATTTGGGGAACTTTTGGCAGCTCTTATCCCTCAGTTCAACTGCTTCCTGATTTGTGGAGATTTTAATATTCACGTAAACTGCCCCTCGGATCAGCTAGCGAGTGAGTTTAATGCACTGCTGGATTCTTTTGAGCGCACGCAGTCAGTACTATGCCCCACTTATCAACGTGGGGCCACTCTAGACCCAGTCATCTCTCGAGGCCTATCCCTGTGTATCAGGGATGTATCAGACTTGGCCATCTCTGATCACTTTGTCATTCGCTTTGAAGTCCAGACACCGACAACTGTAACCAGACGCCCCCCTATCAACGCCGTAGGTTTTATCACTTCTTCGACGGCCTTGGATTTCACAGATGCTTTTTTTAGCCTCCGATTATTATTTTAGCGCAAAATCCTCCTGTATGTCCTGATGCCTTCCTCTCTACCCTGAACTCTACCTGCGCCTGGATTATGGACTCCGTCATTGCCTTTAGGATGAAGAGGGCAAGAAACTTCCCTGACCCTTGGATGAATGATACCACCTGTGCCCTGCGGAGATGCTGCAGGCAGGCGGAGCCTAAATGGAAAAAGGATGGCCTGTACGTCTCCCTAGGCTGCTTAATTTCATATCAGGAGGCGATAAAGGATGCTAAAACTCAATATTTATCGAACTTCATCTCGGACAGTAGTCACCATCCAAGAATTCTCTTTAAAACTATTGATTCACTCATCAACCCCGCTGGCACTGTGCCCATTGTCACTGATAAAGTTAGGACCATCAGGCAAAATATTCCCAAGCCCTTTCCCTATGCAGTGCCTGTGTTGCAGATATCGCAGACTCTAGATTCTTTCATCCCAATTTATCTGCCCCAGCTTAAAAAATAAATGTGTACTACAGTTAAAGCCTCTGGTCGGTCTGAGAGCTGTGGCTTTAAATTGGTTCATCTCTTTTTTGACAGACAGAACCTTTTCTGTTAATATTAATGGCTTTTCCTCCAACATAGCTCCTCTCACCTTGGCATTCCGCAAGGCTCGATCCTAGCTCTGTTACTGTTTTCCTTATATATGCTGCCACTTGCCTCAGTTATATCAAGCCACAATGTTAATTTTCATTTTTATGCTGATGATATTCAGATTTACATGCCATTGCTACAATCCGACTCGAATGCACTTGCCCTATTATATAATTGCATTCGAGATATTAAGAAATGGTTAGCTCAGGATTTTCTGCATTTAAATGAAAGTAAAACTGAATATACAGTGGGTACGGAAAGTATTCAGACCCCCTTAAATTTTTCACTCTTTGTTATATTGCAGCCATATGCTAAAAGCATTTAAGTTCATTTTTTTCCTCATTAATGTACACACAGCACCCCATATTGACAGAAAAACACAGAATTTTTGACATTTTTGCAGATTTATTAAAAAAGAAAAACTGAAATATCACATGGTCATAAGTATTCAGACCCTTTGCTGTGACGCTCATATATTTAACTTAGGTGCTGTCCATTTCTTCTGATCATCCCTGAGATGGTTCTACACCTTCATTTGAGTCCAGCTGTGTTTGATTATACTGACTGGACGTGATTAGGAAAGCCACACACCTGTCTATATAAGACCCTACAGCTCACAGTGCATGTCAGAGCAAATGAGAATCATGAGGTCAAAGGAACTGCCTGAAGAGCTCAGAGACAGAATTGTGGCAAGGCACAGATCTGGCCAAGGTTAAAAAAAAAATTTCTGCTGCACTTAAGGTTCCTAAGAGCACAGGGGCCTCCATAATCCTTAAATGGAAGACGTTTGGGA
>NW_018128284.1:141354-147556 GCF_001952655.1 Monopterus albus
GCAAAAATGTCAAAAATTCTGTGTTTTTCTGTCAATATGGGGTGCTGTGTGTACATTAATGAGGAAAAAAATGAACTTAAATGCTTTTAGCATATGGTTGCAATATAACAAAGAGTGAAAAATTTAAGGGGGTCTGAATACTTTCCGTACCCACTGTGTGTTCATTAGCCCTGATTCAACTGCAACTGCACCCAGTTTAAATGTTTCAGCCCTCCCACTCAAAGATTCTGTTAAAAATCTTGGAGTAATATTCGATAATGGCTTTAACTTTGATAAGCAGATCAGGGCCGTAGTTAAAACCAGCTTCTGTCATTTAAGGCTTTTAGCCAAGGTTAAGCCTTTTTTATCGCATCCTAATTTAGAAAAAGCTATTCATGCTTTTATCACGTCACGTCTAGACTACTGCAACGCCCTCTATGCTGGCATGTCCCAGCCCCTATTTCGGAAACTGCAACTTGTCCAAAATGCTGTGTCCCGGCTGCTCTCTAACATCCCCAAATATGCCCACATTACCCCGTTCTTCGTTCACTATGCTGGCTGCCAGTACAGTGGAGAGTAAAGTTGAAGGTGTTGCTATTTATTTTTAAGGCCATCCACGGTCTCACTCCGTCATACCTTTCTGACCTGTTGTCCATTTATGCTCCACTCAGAGCTCTGCGATCCTCAGGGCACTTGGCCCTGGTGGTCTCATGGTCACGTTATAAGAAATGGGGTGACCGTTCTTTCGCTGTGTATGGCTCGACTCTGGAACTCTTTACCTCAAGAGCTACGATGTGTAACCGAACTAGTGACTTTTAAATCAGTTTTAAAGACTCACCTTTTCAAACAGGCGTTCAATGTTTAAATTGCTTTTATTTGCCCAAAGAGACCTCTTTTTGTGTAATGCTATGTATATTCTGTTATAAGGATGTTTTAGTGTTTTATTCTGTTACTTGTTACTGTTTTTTTTTCTACTGTGTTCACTGGCTACTCCAGCTCTGTTGTACAGCACTCTGTGCCCCTAGGAGTTGTAAAGTGCTATATAAATAAAGGTTATTATTATTATTATTATTATTATTGTCATCCTCCTCTTTGTTTGTGCTTCATGATTGTTTGTATCACAAAAACAGTATGTTTGGTTTTTTTTCTAGGTTATTATTATTATTACCTTAAACCTTTTCGGTATGATAAATTTGATATGTTCCTAAGAAGACTTTTGTATGAACTGTTGTGATTAATGTTTAATCAGGAGGGGAATGTAGTGGCATTTTTATGATAGTACCCTTTTAGTGTTTATTTACCTTGTAGTCTATTACTAGATGTTTTTTGCATGATCATAAACCTTTGCATGCTCTTGTGAGAGAAAAACCAGATGTGACCTGGGACCAAAGGGCTGGTATCCCATTGTATATATCTTGTTTGAGCATTGGTTTTCTGTCATAGTATGCTGAGTATTCTATTCATTTGAGCGTCTACCCTCAGACTGCTTTAACATTCTGTGTAGAGATTGTTCCTTTTCTGCAGAAAATAAATGTATAATAACTTTCAGATTTGATGTTAAGTATTTCTTTTACACTCACTGAGCTTTAAAAGATAATTTTTCCACAACACAGGTAGCATTCTTCACTGATAAATGTGACAGAAAAGCTCTCGATGGCATCAAATCTTCAGTAACTGCAGGATCATAGCAAAATCCCAAAGCAGCCTGTCCTCTCTGTGTATGGTTAGAGGCAAAACAATAACATCTTGGATTTTCCTCTTTGGCTCCAAATATACTGATTTCTTAAAATGTGTCGGTAGTGCTCCCCACCCATCCTTTTCAAAAGAACAACTACTCCCTAAGCCTGTGACAGAATATACTTTAGGTGGCACTTTTAGAACCAATGTGTAAAGATCGAGAGAGTGAAAAAGAGCATTTTTGTAGACAGATTTATCAAACCTTCAATTGAATGGAGCTCACAGAGCTGGACAGAGTGATAAGAGTATTCCAGGCTGACCCATTTGGCGAGTTCAGAAAAACTGCTTTATCAGTGGTTTATAAGAAGCTCAGCTGTCAGAAACTATAATTCACAAGAAATGAAACATGAAACAAACAACAAAAAGAACTGAAAGACAGCAAGAACATAACACTAATAAGCACTTGTCATGCAATTCTTAACACAATCTACACCCAACTACTGTGTAATAACGACATGAAAACCCAGGAAAGGATAATTACGCCATGTCAAGTTACAAAGTCATGTTGTGAAAGCACACTGTGCTTTGTTTGCCTTGCTCAGAAATAAGTTCAGAGCAAGCCCAGGGTCTCAAATGCAGCCATTAAATTCAAACCCTTCTAACTTTTTTATTTTCATTGGCAACATCTTGCCTGATAATTAAGGCATCATTCCTATAATATAGGCTCAAGCAACTTCATATAAAACTAGTTACAGTGAGTACTGTATATGCATTCACAAATGGAAAACCAAAAGGCAGTTGCAGCCAGTGTTACACCAGTGTCAGTGCTGAGGGAAATGAAGCGGTACTTCTAGTAATGTAATCAGAGTACAACCCAAGATGTGCAGCTTGCCAAGTGTCTCCTTTTTACACAGCAGCCGCTGGACAGCACTAACACACCAAGTTCAGGGTTCAGAAGATGATTAGCTGTAGGGTGTTGAGTCCCTCTGCCTTTCTCTTTGTTCAGACATGTCATGAGAAGAGAAAGTGTGTCAACATAGGCCTACAAATTAATCTTCTTTCCCTTCATGTACTATTTTCTCAACCACATAAAGCTGTGTTTGTCTAGGTGCTTGAAAAAAAGCAGACACAATGTACAAAAGAGTTTTACTCAGTGGGGCGTAGGAATGCTGCCTTGCCCAAGCGGAGAATGACAGGTCCTCGAGGGTTGCGGATCTTCTTGACATCTTTACTCTTGAGCAGGGAGAATCGTCTCACCAGATTAAAACCTGATAACAAATGGCATACATCAGCACCCACATAAATAAAACACAGTGAAGGATATGTGTCTGTTTGAGCTTGTCTTTTCACCTGTGATATTGTGCCTGGCCATCTGAGGAAACTTCCACTCATCCACTTGTAAGGATGGGCACTGTGCATCTGTGGAGACAAGCAGATGACACAGAGGTTTATGCAAGAAAAAGGTATAAATCATCTCAGCTGTAACCTTTCACTCTTACTTCTGGGTGAAATGGACAGCGTTTGCATTAGAGAGAACAAGCAAATTTAAGAGTAGCAAAAACATAGATCTGGAAGAAAAAGAGAAAAAGGAAATGATGGGGAAAAAAGTCAAAAAGAATGTCAAACAATGAAATAAAGGCAAAGCTGTGCACAGAGGAACACAGCACGGTCTTACAGGATGTCTAGCGGCAAGCTTGTCTGTCGCAGTAGCCTCTGTTTGATGGATATGTTCTCACTCTGTCAGAGGAGGTTACAGAGAGAAGTGTTGCCTGTCAGAGAGGCCTGTCTGACTACAGGAGAGATGTGAGATGTGCAGGAAATCTGAACCAGCACAGGAAGGCAGATCACAGGAAGACATGCACCATGTGAATCACTGTGGTTCACAGTTAATTGATCTCTTTGGGGCCGAGGACTCTGGGTCTGATCACGACATTCTACAGGGCACTATTTCTCAAAAAGTGTTTTTTATTTTTATTTTTCTGTATTTTTGTTTTTACCACCACCACATAAAAGGATTACGAAAGGAAATAAAACCTATTATTTTTTCTGTATGCTGTTGCTATCAGTATAATAATATTCAAAATCATGCTTTATGCCAAAGCTGAAGGTCAGATTTTTTCATTTAGCATGTACTGCATGGAAAGTGGCATTCAAGTATGAAAAGGCAACACACTGTCTATGTTTTCACAATTTAAATTAATCCAGGCTGGAATTCACATCAAAACAAGTTGAAAAAGCCTAAAAGAATTACTAAAATAACGTCCAACTGATTTTAATTGAAGTTATGAGTTATGAATTTAATTTCACAGAGGCTGGCTAAAGAAATAAATAAATCACATTTAGTGCTTCATCATCTATGATCGAGTTCATCACTCGACACCCTGCAGTTTTTGCTCCTCTTGTTTTCAAAGTGCAGTACATTTCAGCCTGTCTGCCTGCACAGTGTGTTGTTTCTCTTGTTGCTCTCTACAAATACAAATCAAGGTGTGGAAAAGATAAAAAGTCAAAGAAATTGCATGATTTGAGTGTGACTTCTGAACAGTGAGTAACAAATAAGTAGAAAGCATAGTATTCTGAGCCCTGTGATACTGCTGCTCACTCTATCTTACTGTACATCCCTTTCTCACACACTATTTCTCTCACACACGATTACATACTGTTTGCTGCATTTATAAGTTGACTGGTCCAGCTTGAAAGCTTATCTGCTAACTCAGCACAAAGAACATGCTCTATGCAGTCCCACAGGCACATCCTGTCTGTTAAATCAGAAACACACATACATAAAGAACCTATTCTCATATCTCCCTACAATAATTCTTTTGAGGAGAAGATTCTAAATTCCATCATCACTTACTCTGTTTTTGTTGTTTATTTGTTTGTCATCACTGTTCAAGAATCAAGATGAAGGCTTTGCCAGGAATATCTTGGCTAAAGGCAAGTGAGCAGCACAATGAAAGGTTAAACAACAGAAGAGATGAGAAGGTGGAGAGAGGAGGAAAAAGGAACACAGAAAGAAGAGGGGGCGAGTGTGAAGAAAGAATGGGCAGCGGTAAAAGGTGTCATTCCAGGAAAAACAACTTGCCCTAAAAACCCAGACTAGCATGTTTGAGAGTATATTCTTCTTATCTGAGGTGATAGCTGAATGTATTCTATCCATCTAACAACTGTCTGTTGTCAGTGGCCATTGAAGAACATATCAGGTTCAGACTGTCAAGCTTGTGCTTTGCATTGTGTAAGTTAGTTCAAGCTTCATCATATGTATAAGCACACTTAGCCATTTAACACACTACAAAGATGTTAACTTACTAACTTGAAGCACTAGTATGCCAAAATACTGTAAGCACTAGGTGGCAGCGCAAAGAAAAATGTTAACACACTGAGGGGAAAGTATTAACTTCAATGTAAACAGCAAAATAAATGTTCAAAGGTAGATAAATACTCTACAATCTGACAGTGGAAAATACAAAAATATCCTAACACTAACAAGAAGACTTAGCAACAAGAAAAGTTGAAACGTTGATTTATCAGTATTTTTTCACTAAAGCTGCCTGCTATAGCTGGAATCAAGAATGATGAAAGCAGTAAAAGTTAAGCTGCAGACAGTCACATCAAATCAGTTCACTAAGAGAGGCTAAAATGTTATGTAGAGCTGAGACAAATCAAAGAATTATCCTCACATTCAGGCAAGAAAAAAAGCTCAACATAGCTCAGATGTTAGATGATATTTTAGGTGACTGTTGCATAGTCAGGCACTTTGGCAGTGGACACCGCCAAACTTGAACCCCATTTCCTCTCAAGCTGTGATGAAAGGAAGTCATTTGCTTGTTGACAAGCTAATTAGCACAAAGTATGAGTGCCTCTCCAGGATCCTGCTAGTAGCTGTATGTACTTAAAAAGACTGGATGGTCTTGGCTGGACTCACTTCCTTTTTGATGGGTTGTGTTCGAGTCTTGCCAAAGCAGGTAATAGTACTACACTGGCAATCATTCAGCACATTACTGTGAGTGGTCCCTCAAGTATGCACCTTGCCAAAGATAAAAATTCAGGACATTTTACTGCAGGGTTTTAAAGAAGTGAAAACCTTTTGATGTACACAGACTTACACTGAACTTGGAGGATGTTCAAGTAAAAGGTGTCAGACAAGGACAAAACTGGGTGATTTATTATTGTAAATGTATTAATAAGGAAGCTCGCATATAACTTGTCCTAAGGCAGATGACTAGAAAAAGATATCACTACGGCGATCGATGCATATGTACAGTAACTCAACTCTAGCTGACACACTGCAATAACCCAGAAAGAATTAGTCATGTGTGACTTTTCCGGCATCCTGAGTGATATTTAACAAACTTCAGATGGTTTAAGAATTAATGACCTTACCTACAAAAGCCCTGTTGTGGCCATGAGGGGTCTACTGAAACCAACCACCTCTGAGTTTTAATTCTGTTTCTGTAGCAGCAAACAGTAATTATTGAATGTGTTTTACAATGTGGCTTTCCAAGATAACTGGACTGGGCTGCTGATCAGCACAAAGTGAGCAGGAAAG